>NC_056744.1:785851118-785956118 GCF_019279795.1 Protopterus annectens
TGCATAAGGAATTAGGAGAATGCAGGAGGCCATGAACCCCAAGGCTTGCAGTATTTGTCTTGCAGATAGCAGGGTTTTTGTGGCCATTAGTTTGAAGTAAGCTGTCAAATGAATTTGTTTCTCTGGCATGAGGAAAGCCATCTGGGAAGTTGTGTTCAAGCTTGCTCCCAGGAATATAATTTGTTGACAGGGTACAAGATGTGATTTATTTTCGTTTATGGTGTACCCCAGACAAGTTAGCACCTTTTGTACAAATGCCAGATGATTCAAAAGTATGTCCTGGCTTTCTGCCTGAATTAGACAATTGTCCAGGTATGGGTATATTTGAATATTTCTTTGCCTGCAAAATGCAATGACTGGAGCTAGGCACTTTGTGAATACCATGGGTGCAGTAGATAAGCCAAAGGGCAGTTCAAAGAACCTGCTTTGAAGCGTAGGTATCTTCTGCAAGATTCCCTGATTGGGATGTGCAGGTAGGCTTCCTTTAAATACAGTGTTGCCAACCAGGCATCCTTGCCTAGAATAGGAAGCAACTGGTAAAGAGTTAGCATCTTGAATTTTGGGATCAACAAAAAGGTGTTTAGGATAGAAAGGTCCAGGATAGGACACCCATGTGTTGTCTTTTCTGGGTACCAGGAAAAGTCTTGAGTAGAAACCTTGTCCCCTTTCCACTTCTGGGACAGTTTGACTAGCCCTTATACTTAAGAGAGAGTACTTGCTTTTTGAGCATCTGCCCACTGATTGGGGGGTAGGTCTGGCCAACCGTTTGGGGTTGGTAATGTGTGGAAGTGGAATCTGTATCCTTGGGAATCTATATTTAAAACCCATTTGTCCTGGGTAATGAGTTCCCAGATTTCTGCCTGCAGAGCAATCTTTCCCCCTAAAGGAGCAATCAGTTGAGAAGGGCTTGGAAGTTTTAAAGTGAAGTCATTGAGACAGTTTACCATAGGGGGGAGTCTTATTACTCCCTGATTTGGAAGTGGGAGCCTCCACCCACTTTTTAGTCCTGTGCGTACCTTGGGACTGAAGCCTGGGTGTTCTGCTGGTTCTGGGTTTGGACTGAAGGCCCGGAAGAGACCGGAAAGGACCATTTCTTAGAGGGCCAATGTCTACTAAATCTTGGAAGCTGTACTTGTGGGAAATATTTAACAGTTTGCATAGATTTAGCTTTTTCCTCCATCTTTTTAAGTACTTATTCTACTTTGCTGCCAAACAGGTGGTCCTGATTTAAGGGAGCATCCAGCAATTTAGCTTTAACATGATCTGGCAAAGATTGCTCCTTAAGCCAAGCATGCCTTCTAAGTACAGACCCAGTGACAGCAGCCCTGCAAGATGCCTGTAGTGAATCAAAACCACATTGCAAAGTATGTTTTCCAACTTGTTCAGCAGAATGCATTAAATCCTGTAAATCCTTATTTTCAGCACAGTCAGGAATCAACATCATTTTCTGTTTAAGCAATCCAATAATATGCTACTGATACTTTAACATATGAAACTGGCAGTTTAAGGCCCTAATGGCCAAGGTTGCAGAAGTGTATACCTTCTTATCCCATCTATCCAGCGCCCTAGAATCTCTATCACAGGGGGCAGCATTTTTGGCAGTAGTAGCCTTAATGCCCTTGGGTCCCTGTGAAATTGTCTCAGGATCCGCAGTAGGATTTTTAAAAAGGAACTTGTGAGAGTCAGGAACCCTGTAATATCTATCAGGTTTTCTGGGAGCAGGAGGTAAGGAGTCAAGGGCTAGATTCCGAAAAGGCATCAACAACAATGTCCAGTACAGGAGGAACAGCTAAAGGCCTGTGTTGGGGCAGGAGTAAGAAATCCCCAAGTCTCTCTTTAGAATCAGAGTAATCCTGGCTTTCCCAGCAAAAATGCTCCCTAAGAGTATGCAAGGTTTCACAAAAAGAGAAATCCTCTGGGGGAGAAGCAGAGGGAATAGAGTTTTCTGCATCAGAATCCTCATAGGTAGATAATGGTAAATCCTGGTCATCAGAGGAAACAGAAATTTCAGAATCCTGATCAGAAGTATCATAAGCAAATTCAGTCCTAGGTCTCTTAGAGGGGGAAGGTTGGCTTCCCCTGATTAAAGTAATAAGCTCTTCAGCCATTCTTTTTGTTTTTTAGGCATAGAGGCCTGACCGTGCGGTATGGGCGTCGGTTTTCTAGGCATGGATCGAGTTTTAGGCCTTGAAGAAGAAGATGGCATCGGTTTAATATACAAGTCAGTAGGCCTGAATACACCCTCAAAAGCCAGTGCCTGCACAGCGGCTCCGGACCCACCCAAGGTAGATACATCCAGAGGTTCCACAGTTGAAGCATCTCGCGGCATACTGGACTCCGAATGGGTCTCAGTAGAGGCCTGCGAATCTGAAGTAGTGGGTATCAGGGGCTGCGAAAGCATCTCACTGAGTACTGGCGAACTGACATCTAGCTTAGAAGCGTCATTGGCAGCTTTGGACCTAGGCGGCCTGTCTCTGTCTTTATCTTTGCATTTTTTTGGAATGTCTGTAGTCGGGTGGCTTACCGAAGACATATCTGGATAATTGAACAGAGGACCAAAATATTTAGAAGCGTAAATATACCGACGGCGAATAGTTCGTTGTTTAAATAAGGCACAAAACCGACAGCGAGGTACGTCGTGGCCAGGGCCTAGGCAAGGAATACAGTACAAATGAAAATCTTTATGAGGTATTTGCTTTCCACAAGAAATACAATTATTGACTTTTACTGACATCGGTTTAGAGCAAGAAAAAGTTTCCCCAACAGGGTACTTAGCTTTAGTTGAAGACTTTGGTTCTGAAACTCGAAAACGAAAATTTCAGGAGTCGGACGACCGGCACTTGCGAACTGCTTCTGCTTCGGGCACCGCAAGGCAAGAAAGATTAATGTAATGGTTTCGGCTGCATGCTTTATACCCCTGACTACCTGACATCATGGAAGATGAGACAGCAACCGACGCAGGACCTAAGATTTGATAATCAGGCCGACTGACGGCTACTGCAAGCAGATGACCCAAATGTGATGACTGCAACAGTGAAACACAAAGAACATCAACCTAGTTATTATGTTCTTATTATGTTATTATGTTCTTCTCCCTTCCACGATTGTTAGTTTCTGGAATGCCAAGAGTATGCCACTGGTACTATAACCACTCTGATTCACTAGACAGGCACACAGATGCTGAAGGAAAACATGCGAGTATTCACCATGTCAGCTGGTTTTAGGAGAACTCTGATTTGAGTAAGATCTGGGACCCTCCTTAAAGATTTCTCACAGCAATTCTTTACAGATCTGTCAGACTCAGAGACACACACACACACACACACACACACACACACACACACACACACACACACACACACAACATGCCTTCTCTGTCTGCACACATTACTGTATCATCTGAGCTGGGTTTTGTTCAACCTACACTCTTCACTTATGACCTCCATGGAAGATGGGGTGAGCCACACTTGCAAAAAACAGAAAACGGCACAATAGTCTAAATTATCCAATTCAGACCATTCACCTGAAAATCAGCTGATGTGGGAGACAATCACATAACTATTATATTTGCTTCAGGGAACCCTTTTGCAAGAGAAGCAAGAGCTCAAAAGGCAACTCAAGGAGCAATATTGGGCCTCCATGACAGAGGGATGAAGCTATGCCAGTGACAACCTGGGTTCAATTAATGGCTTTGGTACTGGTGGAACTGGGCAGGGAGAAAGCAGATTAAAGGAAGGTGAAGTTGGTTAACTCATATGGGGGTCACATAATGCACCACCATCTGTGGGGGGATCCAGTACTGCACCCTAAAGCACAAGGACTAAGAGAAGTGGACCTAGCGCCTCCAAGAAACAATGCAAGTACTCAGTAATGCACACTAGCAAACAGCTTGACGTAGCCAGGCACTGGGCTGCTAACAGAAGCAAGGCTATTATGAGAAAACAAAAATGCCTTACTTCCCACAAAATGATGGTCACAGTCTCTCGCTCTCATGTCTCTCCGTTAGCATCTTCCAAATCAGGAACATGTTGGGGAGAAACAGACAGGCCATCTGGGTACATGACTGGATGACTGTGTGGGCGGTTACAGAGTGTAAGTGGTAGCCAAAAAGATTTTTAAAATATTTGGAGCAAAGCAGTGCTACACTTAGCTTGACACCCACAGCAGAGATTCAAACAGTAATGTTAACTAATGTTATGTACCAGAGTTCAAATGATCCCTACTGAAACATCAGTAAAGGACACAGTCTTTAAACAAATCTTTAAGTCAGTGGTCCCACCAGGTGAAATAATTCTTTGGTTAATGGTCGGCAGAGTGCAGTATGACTAACTATGATGTAGCTATCCAGTCAGATATGGTCTGCTAGGCAACTACTTGCCCCTCCATAACAGAAATGAAAATGATAAATAACTGATCTGTCTCATCTAGAACTTCGGGCATCTGGCTTCTGGTAACACCTGACTATTATGCATTTTTAGATTAAGGAGACCCTGTCTTCACCTTGCAGTCTGCCACAAAGGTCATCACCTGGAGCTTAACAAGATGAGTGGTTGACAGTTAAGAAAAGATCCTGGCTAAAAAGAGTTAGCACTTGGGCTGACCAGGTCTTTGAGGAAAAGCCAACAAAGGTTCTCTACAGATAAGAGCACGTATCCTTGACATTATCCAAACAGATGTAACAGACTCTAAAAATTGAGAGTTTCAAGAAAATCTTCAGATCTACTGAGACAGCCAGTTTATGGGGAATAAAGCCAGGTTTCCTGTCTTAAAGTTCAAATCATAAGGAGTATATGTGGATGAAGGTGAAAATAAAAGTTATGTAATCACGTAGCTATGCATCTGTGCTGTCCATTGTCATTCTTCCTCAACAAATGGGTTCGGATCTGATCCTTGGATTTGACTTGGCCACTTTCTCTACATTCTAGAATCAGACTCTCCAGTTCCTCCCTTACCCATAATGCCTCTGACCACTATATTACCTCAGATTGAGTTTGCCACTGTTATATACTATCCTAACAAGGTATCTCAACATTGAAAGGACGGAAAAAGTGATAGCTGAAAGATCAGGAGCGCAAAAAGGAATTATGATTCCTATCAACAATTCAGTCAGGTCTCTCTCAAAGACATGGATAGGGGGAAGGTGGGAGGGAAGTTGAGGAAGAATGAAAATGGGCAACAAGGATGTATAGTCGTGGTGAGCACATAACTTTTATATCGGATGTTGTCATTTTCATTTGTTCCTCAATGAATGGGACAGATTGTCCGGCTATGGTAACCTGGGAAGGTGTTCTGGAGAACCACTAAATCGAATGCAGCTCTGTTTCTGGAGATGATGTTCAATTTGTAATGAGAAATAAAAGTATGAGCATTAGACCATGTGGCATCTGCACAAATATCATTAATGGAGGCTATAGCCTAAAAAGCAGCTGATGTAGCCACTGACCTAGCTAAGTGTGCTTTTGGTTATCTTGGCAAGGTTAGGCCTCTCAAGGAATAAATGTAGGAAATGCAATCTGTTATCCATTTGGCTAGTGTAATTTTTGAGACTGGTTTTCCCATCTTAGAACTAGAAAAGGAGGCAAACAATGGCTCAGTTTTCCTAAAATACATAGTCCTGTGAAGGTAAAAGCAAAGTTGCCTTCGTAATTCTAAACAATGAAGGATATATTCTCCTTTATTGTCGAATTTGGGAAAGAAAACTGGTAAATTAATCACTTGATTGATGTTTGGTTCAGAGGTAGAAAAGAAGGATTAGTGTGTAAGGTAAGTATCTTTGTGAAAAATCAAATACTGTGGTTTTGAAGAGACTGCTTGGAGCTCAGATACTCGTCTTGCAGAAATTATGGCTACTAGAAAAAAAAAACTTTTTCAAGACTGAAACCTTAATGTCTACCTTAACTGAAGGTTCAAAAGGTGGATGCACCAAGGTCTGTAATATCAAAGTTAGGTCCCAAGGTAGAGTGGGGTCCCTAATTGGAGGTCTAAGTAAAAAGGTACTTTTAACTCATTAATCCAGAGTGCTGTCTCAAAGCGCCAATGTGCTTACATCCAACAGCGCTATGAGATGACAGGAATTACAAGCTGTTACAACCCCCCCCCCCCCCCGAGTGCCTTCCAGCAGCGCTAGTACGTTTACAGTCGTAATTAAAAGCTCTGGTTGAAAAATAAGTTGAAACAGTAACTGAAGGTTGTCAGTTACCTTCTCAACTTATGATTTAGAGTGGTGTTTTACCTGATGGTCCTATTGGACTTTTGAGAAAATCACCTTGGAATGCTCCCTGTCCTTTCCTATGATTACATGTAAATGGACTCCATTTCTGTTTTCTGAATGAAGTGGTGGCAGCCAGTCAGATTCTTACATAACACCTCCACCCCCGTTCTAGGTTTCCATTGTCCTGTCCAAATAAACAGAGGGTCCAGCAGCAGCCTTTTCCTTTTTTCCATACATTTGCAGAAATTAGCTGCTTTGCTGCTGGATACCTCTATTTTTTTTGTGCCCATTGGATTGCTGGATTGAATACAGTACAGCCGCAGTTGCGCCGAAAGTCAATCAGCTGCAACCGTGACTGACTTCAAGGAAGGACCAGCATCATACTTGTCTGCTCAGGTGAAGTTTGAAATGAGTTTTTTTTCGGACTGTTGGATTATCTGCAGTTTGCAGGGTGAGGGCAGCTGTGTGTGAGTGAATGCATGCATGAAAGCAGAATGTATGTCTGTGTGAAAGAAGAGGAGGGGGTCAAACTTTTGTTTTAAATAAAATATGGATGATCTAGGTTTGAAATGCCTGCCCATCTAATAGATAACACAGATGTGTATAACTGGCCGTGAACTGCATGCAATAAAGGTAACAATTCCGCATGTATGGCTGTGTTGTAAGAGTTTGGTTTTAACAGATTTGCTTGATTAGGGCTTACTACATTTGATCCCTTGCTTTCACTTTCCTTTCTTTTCCTGTCCTTGCTTTGGTCAAATAAAGTTAGAATGTTACCAAATATTTCCCCTTTCTTTTCTTTCCCCTTCTATGTTTTGATTTGGTTAAAGTTGGAAATTAAAAAGAATATCTGTTTCCAGGACATTGCTCACAGCATGCATTCAAACTCCATCATTACTTGCATCTCAAACTACAGGTACTCAGGCACATGGCAAAATAAAAAAAAAAAACAAATCCTAATCTAGTGCTAGTAAGATTTCTATACAAAATGGCAAGCCCCACAGTTTACAGTTTTTGTTCTATCCACTCATTAGACAAGCAAATCTGCCCACTGCCGGGACTATGCATGACTCACAAAGGAAAGGGCATCTGTATACTGGTTGGTCCCAGTGGGGTAACGCATGAAATTGCAACCATGAACCTGCAAATTGCATTAGAGTTGTGAGTACAGTGATCCTTCTTGCCTGATGATGCACTGCACTGCCAAGAGAGATTAGCAACACATCAGTGCTGAAATAATAAAAAAAAATAATCCTTTGCACAAAGGAGATGCACTAGTGGCATTGTATTCATCATGGTGCATGCAACCATACTACCACAGTTACGCTTTTTCCTGTCCAAGCATGATGCTGCTGTATCTCAGTGTATCAGATGTCCTTATCATGGTATTTCAATGATGGAATTTCAACAGGTCTGCACAGCAAGCTACATATTTTTTTTAGAGATGTTACTGCTTATAACCAGTGTGCAAGAGTAGCTCTATACATCAGTCGTACCTGCATACAGTGTCTGGCTGCAGGAGATATCGAGCTCTTTGAATTTTCAAACTGCATTATTGTATGCTGGACGTATAAACTGCTATAATCCATGGGGTATTAGTACATGTGTGTGCCCTTTCAGGAAAAGTTTTGCTGTAATCTATCCCAGTGCAATCTGACAGTAGAAATATAACAAAGCAGGGACTTGCAACTCCATGTATTCTATAGTCCCACAGGTCTGATAGTCTCTCAGCAGGCATAGTACTAGTCTTGCTTTCAGGGTCTCAGACCTTCTGTTAGCAATGCTTCACCAGCATTGGTAATCTGCAATGCCTCCTTGCAAATCTCAGATCTGGTTTCAGTGGTGTAAACAGCATAATTTCCATTTGTTATTTTTATAGTGAACGCTTGTACCACAAGAAAAAACGCAGGGTACCTGTTTTATGCACTTTCATGCATTCATATATATATATTTTTTTTTAAAGAGTATTTAGCCTGTTAAGTTAGCGGTTGTAGATGCTTTTGCATTTAGTGGCTAATCCTAGGCATGCATATATTTTATTTAATTGTTACATGTATTCTGCTCATATTTAGTGACTTGTTATATGAAGCATTACGTAATATTGCCAGCCTCCACTCTCCGGCTTGTCATCAACACTGAAAGAGTCATTGGGGTGAATGTTTCATTTTGGTTCTTGTGCATACTTGGGCATACTACTGAACGGGGTCACGTGGCAAATGTTTTGCTTTGATGCTTGTGCATGCTTGGACATATTACTGAAGGGGTCACAGGGCAAATGTTTCATTTTGGTGCTTGTGCATACTTGGAAGAGCTGCTGAAAGGGTTGTCAGTGGAAATGTTGCATTCTGGTGGTTGTGCATAGCAGGACAGACTGAGGAAGAGGTCACTGGGGAGATGTTTCATTTTTGTACTTGTGCATACTCAGACATCAGATAAAGAAGTTATGTACTCACCATAATGTTACATCTGTGTTCTCCATTTTTTTTTCATTCTTCATTAACTACCTACCCTCCGAACCCGATTATTTTCTTCCTGTGTGTGTGTGTGTGTGTGTGTGTGTATATATATATATATATATATATATATATATGCAGTGAAAGTGTACACATCCCTGTTAAAATGCCAGGTTTTTGTGATATAAAAAATACACTGAATGACGTAGACTGATCCATTGTGTTTGTCAGCTCAATAGATTTCTTTATGTTTGGTATGTTTTATTTGATATTGATACTGTAGTCTATGTCAAAAATCTTTTTTTTGACGGTGTCAGATGTTTTATATTTTTATTTATTACCACAGATATGTGCATGCATTTTTGTCAACATAGGGGTTTGCTGTTCTTCTCAGAAATTTGCATTTCAGATCTGGATGTCTTTTTTAATTCCTTTAGTTGTTTCTTTTAGCTGGCACTTTTCAAATTTATAGCGTTATTAGGATCACTTTCAGACCTTTGTGCTATGTATAAAGTGACAGTCTCCTTTATCCCAACTTTAAAAGTAAATATAAGTAAGGGAGTGTTTAAACATGTACTGAATGCTTCATTTTGGTGCATATACATGGCAGGCATTATTAATGAAGGGCCATTTGGGGACATATTTCATTCTGATGCTTTTGCATACTTCATTTTATTGTAGGGGTCCCCTTGGATGAATGTTTCATTTTGGTGCATGTTCTTAGCAGTAAGTGTTACTGAAGGGTTGTTTTTTTCCAGTGTGGTTAAAGTTGAGCTTATTTGGAGAGCATAGTCTTAATTATTTTATATATTTTACATAAATATGATCACCTAGTCTCAGGTGTAGCTAAGGAATGCCTTATGGTTATCCTTAGCTAGGGATGCTAAATTTTGATTCATAGTTTGCTTTAGTGGACTTTAAAGGATGTCTTATTTGCTTACTCAAGCTGAGAAGGATGTGCTTCCAATTCGGAGACTATTCATTCATGTTCTTTGGCAGTGTGGATATCATGGTTCATTTGTGTTGAGATTGATGAAAAAAATCAAGATTTGGTGAATATTGATTTGCAATTACAGTTGAAATTAAGTTAATAGTAGAGATTAAAAATAGGCTGTTTATTTGTAGTATAAATCACTTTGCCAAATCCAGACCATATTGACACATTTAATAGTCTATTTAGGGTTGAAATAATGTCCTGATTTATTTGTTACAATGTGAGGGCCAGCTCTCATGATAAAACAATAGCAGAGATTCACAAATCATATATGATGTTTCTGGTGAGATAAATAAGGGCAGATTGGCAAGGAGGGAAAGATGCACTGAGCAAGAGTCCTGGAGGGCTGGGGGGTCTTCACCGTTACTATCCAATTCATTAGGCACTTACAACATTCTGTAATGAAGATTGTTTACAACTTAGTTATTCATTTGTGAATGCACAAGGCCAAAGATTGTTTTGTATGTTTTGGTATTGTTTTATTCCATCCAAATATAACACTGGTTGTATAGAATATGCTGTTGCGAACTGTGGCAACTATGTTTTTTATACTGTAATTATTCTAATCTAATCTAATAGAGCGGCCACGGTGGTGCAGCGGTTAGCGTTGCCGCCTCACAGCAAGAGGTTCTCCGGTTCGATCCTCGGCTGGGGTGCCTTCTGTGTGGAGTCTGCATGTCCTCGCTGTGGTCGCGTGGGTTTCCTCCGGGTGCTCCGGTTTCCTCCCACATCCCAAAGACATGCTGTAGGTGGATTGGACACTCTAAACTGGCCCTAGGTGTGAGTGTGTGCATGTGTATGCCTTCTGTGGAAGGTTGGGTGCCGGACTGGCAACTAGACACTGTAAAACTCCACTGCCAGTCATGAACGGACAGGTGATCCGCTGTGGCGACCCCTAACCAGGAAAAAGCCAGAAGAAGAAGAATTATTCTAATCTAATCATTTTATCCACACTATAAAAGCAGCTTGCAAGGCTGATTGACATTTCATTGTCTGCTTATAGCAATAAGAAAATATTGTCTGCTTAAAGCAACAAGAAAATAGGCTGTCCAGGATAAAATGTTATTCCAGTGAAAGTAGACCTATGTATTTTGCTCAAGTCTGAAGGGTTGTCAAGTATTCCAGTCTTAGAAGAAACTCTGATCACTGCTGATAGATGTTCCTTACCTTTAGGCTGGTAGAAATCTGTTTGGTTTTTAGGGGGATTCCTGTTTACTGGGCTGTTTTTTCATACCTTACAAAGTATGTATATAGCTGGGAGGAAGGGCGTAATATCTAAATGTTATATTATTTTACTGAATTAGTCAGGTGTTCTCCTTACTGATTATGATGACTATGTTACCCAACAGCTGCACAAGGAAATGACATGAATGCCTATGCGATGGGCAGCAATCATCACCTGTGTCTGAGCATGCATAATTTTGCATATCATTATCACACTGCCGTTACAATATAGCAAGGGAGTCATTATCACTTTTCAGCCAAACTGTCGGCAGCTGGCACTGTTATTCACATAAGTAGAAGTCATTATCACATTGCTGAATGCACAACTCAGATTTGGCTTTTTCTCCTGGGAGTTATTGCAATCACCCCCACCCACCATACACAGACACACACACTTTCATTCTGTCATTTGTACAGTTTCAAGAAATGTAACAAATGTATAAGGCAAAAATTGGACATCCTGCAAAAATCAGGACACTTGAGAGTTAGGGCAGGGATACATTTTCAATTTGCTATTTTTTGAGAAAGTTGCCAGAATAACAGGATTTGTGGTACACTCTATGTATGTAGGTATGTACCTCTGCAGCGTCATAACCACTTATGTGCCTAATACAAAGAATGCTGCCCCTGTGGATAGAATTGATGATTTGGATGGGCTAACCAGGTAATGCATATGATATACATATATATGTAATCTTCCAATACATCTGTCAAGCATCAGTAGTAATCTGTTTGCATGTTCTTTCCTGTGCAGGTTTGTCCACCTTCTGACACTGACATGGCTTCACTAGCAGGAGAACGACAAGTGAGAGTGTGGGCATGTGGCCATTCTTACATTCACTGGGCTGCCAGCCATGCCTCTAACTGAAAACCACTACAACTTGAGCTTCCCCACATCCAGTGTGAAGGTGTACTGCATTGCAAGAGGAGGTATGCATTGAAGCGGAGTACTGCAGTTGCTGGAAGAAAAATGTTCCATCTACCCTGAGCCCAACATCCTTGTGCTGCACATTGGAGGGAATGATGTGATTAGTCAACCACTCGGAAGGCTATGGTTTCAAATCACAGCAATTTTTGAACACCTGCAATCGTGGTGGCCATGTTGTAATTTTGTGTGGTCTGAAATAATTCCTTGCCAGATATGGAAGCAGCAAACAGTCAACGGGCAGCGCACAAGGCCAGATGTTTAAAGAATGGATTCATGCATGGCTTGATGCACAGAGTCAGTGGATCTACAATCTGCCATGACAGCATCACCGCAGAAGATGTTCAACTGTTCAGAAGGGATGGTGTTCACCTGAGGAGGGCATTGTTTTGTTCTTGACTGACCTTCATAATGGCATGAGGAGAGCTATGCAGGATTGGTAACATGCAGCTTGTGAGAAGAATGGAAACCGGCCATGACCAAGTAAGGCCAGTATGGTAAGTAAAACTCTATTATGAATTATGTTGTGTAAAATATATTTTTCTGAGTTTGGCAAATAACTGTGGGAAGGAGCTGGTGAAGATGCTGAGAAAGAACAACTGTTTCAGGAGAGTGCTACCACTTACAATCTAACATGTCAGTAACCATCCTGCAATACTTTTTTTTATTCTTCTTTTATCAGGCATGTGCAGAGTTTAGATGACAGGAAGGGCTTAGTAATACAGAACTTGATCCCCAAGGTGCATTGCTGAATGGACACATATAAAGAGAAAAGGCATAGGTAAGGAAGACTGCTGACCCTGACGGAGGTCATGAGACTGTAGTGGTATCAGCTGAGTGGATAGCCAGCACAGGTATCAGACAGATCAGATGGGCCTTGCATGCCACTAAAGGTGGAGTGGCGGTCCTTACCTCTCTTTTTCTCTTTACATGTACCCATTCAGCAGTATGCTGGCTATACCAAGAATGTGTATATTTACAATGATATCTGTCTACATGGTAAAACAACTGGGTCTGAATGCTGTACACATGTACAGATATCCATCCATTTGTTTAGGACTTTTTTCAGATTTTGGTAAATAACTTTGCAAGGGAGCATCTGAATGTGCCAAGTAATACCTCATTGTGAAGACAGTATTCATACTTCCAACATGGTAAAGAACTGCGCATTTATGTTGTACACATGTACAGATATCAAAGTTTGTTTCAGACTTATGGTTATGGAAATTATGATTTTTTTTTCATATTTTGGTAAATAACTTTGCAAGGGAGCATCTGAATGTGTTAAGTAATACCTCATTTTGAGGATAGTATTCATACTTCCAACATGGCAAAAGAACTGTGCCTTTATGTTGTACACATGCACAGGTATCAAAGTTTGTTTTGGAATTATGGTTATGGAAATTATGATTTTTTTCATATTCTGGTAAACAACTTTGCAAGGGAGCATCTGAATGTGCTAATATCTCATTTTGAAGACAGTATTCATAGTTCCAACATGGTAAAATAACTGTGCCTTTATGTTGTACACATATACAGATATCAATGTTTGTTTCAGACTTAGGTTATGCAAATTATGACTTTTTTCATATTTTGGATAAAAACTTTGCAAGGGAGCATGTCAGTGTACCAAGCAATACCTCATTTTGAAGACCGTGCTACTCCTTACAATGTGGTAAAAGAACTGTGCCTGTGCACTGTACATATGTACAGTTTTAGTCGTAGGATTATGAAAATTATACATTTCCAATACTTCTCATTATTATGCACATATCTTTGCAAGGGAGCATGGTGATGACACAAATGGTGCATCAATTTGAAGCTGACATTGAGACAACTTCTACGCTGATACGTAGCTTCTGTCTATTACAGGTGATGAGACATGCCTTATTTATCAATTATGAGATTATATTAATCATATTTCTGTGAATATCTCCGTAAAGGAGCATCACACAGTAATGGTTAAGGTATCATTTTAAAGCTGACATTCATACAAACAAATTAAATACAAACTGTATGGGTCTACATGGTACATTGACCAATATATTGTGCTTTGCTTTTCCAAAAAGGTAAAAAATATGCACAATATCAACATTCCTTGCCAAATATTTAATAATGACCAAGAATATGTAACTGAACAAACCAAATACCAAAACAAAAAAAGCAGAAAACTATGAGAAACATATGGAATCACTCAAATAGTGAAAAAAACAAACATTTTAATAAAACATTTTAGCGCTTTCATCTCTGAGACTTCATCAGAAATAAAAACTGAACTAATAATTTAATTACACTTAAATACTAAAAATGACATCACAATTAGTTTAAAGAGATACAGCCATAAAAATTTCATATAATATAAACCTGAATAAAAATTCTGTATTATACCTATTATAATAGTACAGAACTACTAAATATACATGAAAAAATGATTGTCTTATGTATGTTGTAAATTATATTAAATCTTCATAGAATACCTCAATTAATATATAAAATGTATAAAATTCATACATATAACATGTTTATTCCAATGATATAATGTCTCAAATTCACGCTGTATAAACAATCAAAATAAAATCACATTCTATTGGCTCTTTCCAACAACATAGGTGCCAAAGATACATAGTCATTTAGACCTGGTGTAAACATAGCTGCCAGTCTAAATTGCCACTGGCTCTCTTTCTTTTTTAAGGTATTCTTCCAATCACCCCCTTTGGGGTTAATCTGTACTATTTCCAGAATACCGAACACAAACTTTTCAAAATTCCCACAAACAGTAGAATGTCTATACAAAGCATTTGTAGTCTTTTGATTTTTTGTGTCATTTAAGTGTTCGTATATCCTGTTTTTTAACATATGTTCAGTTTTACCTACATAAAAATGCCCACTTGTGGTACACCAAGCCAAATAAACCACTCCTCTGGTGTTACAATTACCCTTTTTAAAAATTATTTTACTCTTAATGTTGTTTAAAACTATACTAGGTTCCTTGATTATATATGAACAATATTCACACATGCCACATTGCTTAGTTCCTTGTAGGGCCTTACTAGTGTTATTAATTTTATATTTCAATAACTGTTTAACATTATGACCCACTTTGTTAATAAACCTAGGCTTGTTGCCTACGTTCTCTAAAACTTCTTTTAGCCCTGAAAATATTCCAATTTCTTTCGAACGCTTCCTGGATCAATCTAGTACTCATGTTATATTGTAGAATACAAGCTTTAGTAAAGTTTCCTAATTCTAGGCTATTTTCACTTCTCTGACCTTCCTCTTCCAAACAATCTCCTAGTAAAGGTTTATATTTGATCCCCCATTAGTTGTAAACTTCTTGAAGAATGTTGTCTAAAAACTTCTGTGGATAACCCCTCTCCAAAAACATATTAGAAATAATATTAAATTCTCTAACCAAGTCTTCTTTACAGGAGGTCATCCATGCAACTCTTATAGCTTGTCCCTTAACTATACTAATTTTTTGTCCCAACGGGTGCTCACTTTCGAAATGTAAATAGGCATTGCAAAAAGTCTTTTTTCTATATATTGAAGATTTAAATTCATCTTTTTCTTTCAAAATTGTTGTATCTAAAAATTGATAGAATTTTTGTTATATTGATACATAAATTCCAAAAAATGGGTAATAGAATTTGGGATATCTCCCTCCATACCTGTCCATAAGATAAAAATATCATCTAAATAACATAAGTATAGTTTTATATTGTTCCAATAGGAACCCCCAATGACATATTTATCCTCCCAACCCAACAACACAAGGTTGGCATAAACGGGTGAACATGCTGCTCCCATGGGGACCCCTTTTATTTGTTGATACTATTCACCTTCAAACCAAAGAAAATTATTATCCAATACTATACCCATAGACTCACAAATAAGTTTGACCATGTCGTTCTCTAATCTTGAATATTGAAAAAGTACCTCTTCAGAAAAGGTCAAGTCTTCTGTTTTGGGAATACTGGTAAACAGGTCCTTTATATTCACCGTGAGAAAAACTACATCACTGGTAAAAAAACTCTTGTTTAATATTCAAAAATTCCCATGAATCTTTGAGTAAATGTGAGACATTATGAATAATATGTTGTACACATGTATCTATAAATACTGTTAAAGGGTGAATTTTTGATCCCCTAGCAGTTACAATAGGTCTGAATGGTGGTTTACTGATATTTTTATGTATCCTGGGAATACCGAAAAAACAGGAACTACTGGGTCTTTTCTATATAAAAATTCATAAATATCCTTATCGATTCTACCATCCAATAGATATTCTTCCAAATATGAATCAATTCTGGAATATGCTATGTTTATCTGATTTTTAGAAATTCCCATATATGTACTATTATCAAATAATAAATTTAACATTTCATCCGAATAATCAATACTCCGGAATAACATCACACCACCCCCCTTGTCTGGGATCATAACTCGTATATTTTTCTTTCTTAAATCATTTAGTAATTCATGTTCTCCCCTAGTTAGATTCCAATAACTATTATTTTTATAATGTTTGAAAATGTTGTAAATATCCTCCATAACCAATCTCTCATATGTCTCTACCAAGGGATGTAGGATGGGATTGTATGTACTTTTTTTCTTTGGTAATTCATAACACTGAGAAGTATTGTCCCTTAAGTTTTCTTGATGTTCTAAACTAATTTCTAAATTAAGTTTTCCAGTGTATAACTTCAAGGCTACTATATTATCAACAACATCGCCAGAAGTAGAAGAAATACATTTTACACCCTTAGAAAACAACTTAAAATAATCATCCGTAATTAACCTGTCTGAATAATTGTATATTGTGAAACCTTCCTTCTGATAATACCATCCTTGTTGTCAAAGGAGATGTTAGGACTAGTGACATTTAATAAAAAATTTTCTTGTGTGGGTAATATCGCCTGCTGTACTCCCCATTCTCTGTATAATACTGTGCCAGTCTTTGTGAGCGTCTGACCTCTGGAAAATCCTCACCTATCTGATGATGATGTGTATTATCAGAATTATCTTCCATGTCGTCCCATCTCACATTGTTTTTCACTACATCACTATACCTAGGTGACAAATAACCTGTATCATGTCCATCAGACAAATGTGATGACGGTACCAAAGATTTTCCTTGCCTATCCTGTGAATATCTAACAGTTTTATCTGCTTTATAAATATAAACTTGCTCATTTGAATAGTTTTTCTGATCCCTTTCCAATTTACGTTTTTTCTTTTGAAATATATTATAGCATCTTCTATCAACCTTGTCTAACATCCTAAAATATAAAGCACTGCAATGAGAAAACATCAAGTCATTCTTAACTTTCTTTTCTAAATCATGGACTTCCAATAATGTTGCTTCATTCTGTCTTTCATAATAATATAAAGTTTTTTGATGAGTCCTAGACCTATTTCGTCAAAATAGTGTACATAATCATTCATGACTTCATCTGTATATGCAACACCAAAAGGAAATTTATAAATTCTAAGACCCTGTGGCACGATTTTTAAAGAAAGACACTGTTTAAAATATGCAATATCTATTTCAGTGGTTTTGTATTTAAACAGTCTTTTTTCTAAATAATAAATCAAGTCTTTCAATGAAACCGCATTATGTCCCTTATCACGTATCAAATGGGAACTGGAACTCTCCATTCGTGGACTTTCCATGTGAGAAAATAAATACTGTTTTGAAAAAACTTGGTCAAATCTTTTATTGGCATCTCGCTGCCCAACTTTATCAATCATCTCCAACCGTTCATTAAAACGCTCTTTACTAACATTAGTTTTACTGTTGTTACAGTTGTCAGATATAGTACCTTGTTTTGGGCGGACTACTTGAGTGGAGACATTTTAACTGTTCAAACCCGTAGCAATTGGAAGTGGATTATTTCCAACTGTATCCTTATTGTTCTCTTCCCTTTCTGTATTCGCCATCACTAGTTCACCATGCCATTGAGTAGAAGCAGCAATGATGTGACCTGTGCGGCTAACGTTGTCTGCAAAACCGGAAGCAGCAACATTTGGCAGGTAGTTCAAACCTGCCTCCATAACCACACCATAACCATTATATCCAGGGGGTATAAAATTTACCCGTTCACCAATAAAGGAATGCCCAGCGGTAACACAACTCTCCTTTTGTGTTAGAAGTTCCAAGTTCCAGTAACTTGGTTAATTCACCCTTCAAAACAGCAACTTCACCACGCAGTTGTCTAATTTCCGCTCCGGTATCCTCAGCCAAAACGGTCCCCGACAGATTTAAATCCTCCAAAGTACCCATAGCAGTTGTTCAGCAAAGAATTCGGCAAAAAAACAAAAACCAAGAATATGTAACTGAACAAACCAAATACCAAAACAAAAAAGAAGCCGAAAACTATGCGAAACATATGAAAACACTCAAATAGCGAAAAAAAAACAAACATTTCAATAAAACATTTTAGCGCTTTCATCTCTAAGTGAGACTTCATCAGAAATAAAAACTGAGAATACCTTAAAAAAGAAAGAGAGCCAGTGGTAATTTAGACTGGCAGCTATGTTTACACCAGGTCTAAATGATTATGTATCTTTGGCACCTATGTTGTTGGAAAGAGCCAATAGAATATGATTTTATTTTGTTTATACAGTGTGAATTTGAGACGTATCATTAGAATAAACATGTTATAGGTATGAATTTTATACATTTTATATATTAATTGAGGTATTCTATGAAGATTTAATATAATTTACAACATACATAAGACAATCATTTTTTCATATATATTTAGTAGTCATGTACTATTATAATAGGTATAATACAGAATTTTTATTCAAGTTTATATTATATGAAATTTTTATGGCTATATCTCTAATTGATTGTGATGTCATGACATTTTTAGTATTTAAGTGTAATTAAATTATTAGTTCAGTTTTTATTTCTGATGAAGTCTCACTTAGAGATGAAAGCACTAAAATGTTTTATTAAAATGTTTGTTTTTTTTCACTATTTAAATATTTAATAATGACTTTGATACGCACTATCAACATTTACATTGTTGGAAAGACCTGTCTGCTGAACAACTTTCACATTTACATTTTTTGTCTAGCTCTTATAGTTAAAGACTTATGAACATTTGTTTTCTGTATGGTATTAGAAATGGATTTTCTGAAAATGAGCTCAGGCTGCACTGTTGCTCCTATGGTGGAATTAAGCAGGCAGCTTTTTCTGAGCTGTCTGGAGTGAATGAGTTAAGAAAGGCCTTACGTAACTTAGATAAAGGAGAAACATTATCTCTAATGTGGTACTTGGAGATGGCTGCTAAATGAACTTTGAAGGTACAGAAACCTGTCCAGCTTTGAAAGATGGAGGCAAGGAAATCTAAAACAGCCAAGAGTGGAGCAGTGAGAGGATCCAACTCCATCTGATGAGCCCAAAAAGAAAACCTCTTTCATTTACTTTTATAAATCTTCCTAGCTGAAGGTTTGTGGGATGAAAATATAATTTGGTGAACTGGGAAGGAAAGTCTGGAATGTCTAGCAATCACTGGAATTGGAGAAACCATGTGGTCAGCTTGAGGCCTGCAACATCTGGATGACTCATCCCTGATGGGTGTGATAGGACGTCTAGACTGAGATTCAGTGTCCAAGGAGGGCATAAACAGGTGAGAATATAGAAAGGGAAACCACATTTGCAGAGGCCGGAAGGGGGCAATGATTATTACGTTGCTTCTCAACCAGAGCACTTCCTGAAGAAACTTGGGGATTAGAGGCAGGGCAGGGGAAGCATAAAGGAGACCAGAGGGCCAAAGTGGACTAAGCATCTCTTGGTGAATGTCCTTGAAAAGGAATTAAGGCAAAGAATCTGCTGCATTTGTTGTTGAGGGGACAGGCAAATAGATCGCAGCACACTTGACCCTATTTTGGGAGATCACATTTGCCACTGATTGACTGAGAGACCACTCGTGAGGCATCAAGATGATGTTGCTGAACTTGTCCACTAAGATATTGGACGTCCCGGTGTGCGTGTCGCTACAAGAAAGCAGTTGGAGGAAATTGCCCACTGCCAAACTGTCACTGCTTCTCGGCACAGGGGATAGGATCTGGTTCCCCCTGTTTCTTGATCTACCAGACTACCGACATTTTTGTCCATTTTAATGGCAATAGTTCATAGCGGGAGAGAGCTCTGAAGGGCCAGCAATGCTAGAAGCATCACTCTCATCTTAAGGACATCTATTTGCCTTGAATGGTCCATCCCAAGTAATGCCCCAACCCCCATCCCAACTGGGAGGCGTCCATAGTCAATGTGGCATTGGAGAAGAATAAAGGGACGCCCCGACAAATCTCTTTGGAGTTTATCCACCACAGCAGGGATTTTATGCAAACTTGAGATAATTTTATCAGATGTCATAAAAAATGTCAATGAAAAGACCACTGCACTGCCAGAGTCCACTGAAGAATTCTCACATGAAGACGAGCAGTGGATATTAAAGGTACTGTAGCAGCCACCGACCCAAGGGTTTTGTGTACCATTTTTGCTGGGGGAAAAGGATGATAAAGAAACTGTCTGACATGTGATTTCAAAAAACTCTGTTTTGTGGCAGAAGAGCTAGGCAGGCAACCTTTCTGAAGCTCTGAAAGGATCTGTCCAAGAAGGAATCTCAAGACCCTTGATTGTGCAGACCACTCTCTGGTGCACGGGTGGCATCTTCCTTTGTAGTTATTTCCCCCTCTGCCTTTGGGGGAAAAGTTTCCATGTGACTCTTGGAAAGATACTTGAGATGTATGAATCACATCTTTTTACCACCATGTTGATTCCTAGAAAAGGGTCACTGTGGGGTAGAAAAGCAGATTCCCATAGCAGACAAGGTCTTTCCATCTTGCTCACTGCAGGAAAGGGTCTCTAACGGCTGGCCCAAACAAAGGAGAACCATCAAAAGGAGTGTTGATGAATGACACCTTGAAAAATCTCACAACCACATCCACGCACGTCTCCTAATGGCTATGCCTGAACCAGCTGCCCATGAGGAACCTTCAGCTGCGTGCAAGTTTAGCCTCATGTATGTGTTTGCAACAAATTGCAGGGTGGCCAGTCGTTAGGAAAAGAACTTTTGTTCATCTGCAGAAATGGACCCAGGGTAGAGTTAGAGAGTTCCTTAACTAAGTCCCTCTGTAACCTAGTGAAATGTGCCATTAGGCAAAGGTCGATGAAGCATACACTTGGTTCCCAAACCTGTCCAATACCCTAGACTCCCTATTAGGAAGATGGACAGCGGAGCTCTGCTCAGCCAAGTCCTTTCTGGTGACTGCCACAACAATCATGGCATCTACATGGATTCCCTTGGTCCAGTGTTGTTTGTCAGAGGGGAGCTCAAAATTATTTCCAGGCATTAGGGTATCAGTTCCACGGAGTTCAGTTCCTTCGATGCCATGTGGGATACAAGGTCTGTAAGCTCATCCATGAAGGGGTGGTAACACAACACATAGATGCTCCAGACCTGAAGTCTTCCAAGAACACTGATTTCTCCTGGGAAAGGGTTTGGAAAGACCAACCGCCTTTCTGCTGAAAGATCTCTACAATGTTTTCAAATGAGACATCGTTAGGTGGAGATCTAGGGGACCCTTCCCCTTCGTCAAAAATGTGTCTTCTGTGAGGGATTCCTACGGGGAATCAAAATGCCTGCAATTGAACAACCTCTTCAGTGGGGTGTTCTAGAGAGGTGTCAAAGAAGTGGGGAGTTCCCTACTGGGAACTGCTTGGAAGCTGCTACTGTCCCTAAGGTGTAGGATGAGTAGACTCAGACAGAGGTCCTGAACAAGGAACAGGGATTGGATCCAAAGGCATTAGAGTCGAAACAGCTCTGGGGTGAGAGAAACCCCTCTCAATCACCTTGAAAGCAGAATGACCAGGAGAAGCTGAGGACAATTTGACTGGAGCGGAGACTCTCAACATAGATGATCCAAGGCCCTTCCTAACTCTCCGCTCTGAGGGAGGAGCCGGAGCCTAGCTATCTAACAGTGAAGTACCAAGAGGAAGGGACGGCACCGAAAACTTTGGAATCAAAGAAAGCCCCTCAGATCCAATGCCTCAGCTCCAAAAATCATCATGTCCCAGGGGGATTGGGTAGGAGCCGATCGGATATGGGAAGTCGCCAAAACTGCAGCATCTTCAGATCAAATGGTTCGACTCTCGGTAATCTTGGATCACAGTGCTCCAAAACAGTAGGTCAGATCAGAGAAGGAGCAATAAAACTGGACTGAAGGTTTAAGGCGCACGGATTCGATGAGAGATGGAACCGGCAAGATCCCCACCTGGATCTGCGTTCTGAGGAATTTTCTTATCATCCTATCTAACTGTGCCTCAAAAAAGACTTCGGGAGGACTTAAAGGAGGAAGAAGTGGAAGGTGGCCTGGAAGACTTTTTAGCAGTCTCCTGAAGGGAGAGACACCTCAATAGCTTCGGAGAAAAACATGGATTACAGAGATGAAGAGACTTGGCAATGGCAGACATCGGATCTGAAATCTTCTGAGGTGGCTCAGAAGGAAGCACTGCCTTAGCGGACCATGCAAGGGAGCATTTCCATTGCTCCCTGATCTCCTTGGACTTATGAGAGGGGGTCTGAACCCCTGATGTGGAAGTACCAGATGAAGGAGCAGAAGCTGAAGGAGGCCTATTAGTACTAGCTTATTCTTCCTATCACTTATAGCACTGGTATTAAACGCAGCCCAGATGGAGCAAAAGGTGTCCAAGTGCAGGCCTAGACAATAGATGTACTCCTTGTGGGCATCAGAGTGGGGAGTCTTATGCCCACAGAAGTGCACTTTTTAAATCCCACAGGCTTTTCAGCCATACTGTAAGAAAACAACATGTGGCAGGAAGCCTGATAAGCAAGGACTTTTTTTTTTTTTTTTTTTTTTAACTCCTCCTCGAACTGGAAAAAAAATGTATACCAGCAATGGTATAACTAAAAAATACCTCAAAGCGAGGCGAAGGAAGGAAGAAAGATTACCAAGAATGGTAAGAAAAATTATCAAGAAATTTTTTTTTTAAATTTGGTAACTAGACTAGTTAGACAGAAGGCAAGGGAGACAGTAGTGAAGAACTGAAAGGAAAGAAGATTTAAAGACAAAAAAATAAAGGGTTGTGTGTACCATAACTTGGCAACAAGGTTGTCTTCTTTCATTCGTCATGATGGGGTCTTGTATCCGATCTTTGGATCCTGCTTGGCCACATTCTACAGACTTTGATCAGACTCTCAAGCTCCTCCCTCTTACCCATAATGACCTACATCTACCCAAGTACCTCAGATATAGTTTGCCGATTCCATACATCCATCACCCAGACAGCAAGGAATGGCAGAAGAGGCTCAGACATATAATCCAGGTTCCTCTAGCTCAAAGAGGCAGAGGGATGGTCGGGTGGGAAAGTGAGGAAGAATGAAGGCAGGCGACACAGATGCCAGGTTATGGTAAGACGTAACCTTTTAATCTGATGTTGCCTTCTTCGTTCCTCCTCACGATAGGGTAAGAGTCCCCAGATACGTAGATCCCAGGTGACCCTCATGGAAGGACATGCCAAAGCACCATCAAACCAAAAGAGGCCCTGCTCCTGGATATATCCAACTTGCAGTGTGTCACAAAGGTGTGACTGTTAGACCATGCCACTGCTGCACAAATATCAATGGAGGCTCTAGAACAGAAAGCAGTAGTAGCAGCCATAGCTCTGGTGGAATGTGCTCTAGGAGGGTCTAGGTAATTCCAGTCCTTTGAGTAAATGTATGAAATGCAGCCAGATATCCATTTTGCCAAGGAAATTTTACACACACTGCTTGTCCTAGTCTATTAGATGAGGATGCTACAATGAGCTGATCAGACTCCCTGTGTTGCTTGGTCCTGTGCAGGTAAAAATGGAGTTGTCTATGAACATCTGCAAGATGAAGAACATACTCTCCTTTACTGGAAAATTTAGGAAGAACACTGGTACTTGGATGGATTGGTTGATATTGTTCTTGGTGGCTACATTAAGCATAAAAGAAGGATTGGTGTGTAAAAATACTCTGTCCTTATGAAAAACTATGTAAGGAGGCATGGAGAATCAGGCTTGTAGTTCAGAAATTCTGTTAGCGGAAGTTATAGCCACCAAAAGGACGGTCTTCCATGACAAAAATGTTGCAAATTGCAGCTTGTTTGAAGGGTTTCTGGGTCAAAGGCTGCAACATGACAGTGAGATCCCAAGGAGGGGATGAGTCCTTGATTCGAGACCTTAACAAGAAAACACCTTTCGTGAAGGATTTGCACAGCCTAAAAGCGAACCGAGAACGAGACTGACTTGCAGCAAGGAAATTAGAAATAGCAGCTAACTGAACTTCATAATCGAGAAGCTATCACCTTCCTCAGAGTACTAAGAAACAGCAAAACATCTGAAACTGGTGCTGAGAAACTGTCAGTGTTTCTGCTTGTGGCCCAAATAACAATCTCTTTCACTTATTGGTGTAGACTTTTTTGGTGGAAGCCTTTTGTGAGGATAGAAGTATTTTTCAGACTGGGGAATTAAGCCTAGACTGTCTCACTAGGGTTGCAAGTTGTGAAACTAAGAGATCAGTTCGAGGACACGAAGATTTGGATGTTGCAACCCTGATGGATGAAAAAGGAGATCCTGACTTGGCTCCAGTATCCAATGAAGATATTTCAGTCAAGACCACAGGATGGGGAACTACATCTGATGAGGCCAGAAGGTGGCAATGAGGATATCCAAGCTCTTCAACCAGTTTGCCTTCTGAAGAAACTTCAGGATAAGCGGAAGAGGAGGATAAGCATACAGGAGATCAGAGGGCCAGGACTAGTGCATCCCTCGAGGATGCCCCCTCCTGGAGGAGGATCAGTGCAAAGAACTTGCTGCATTTGCTATTGAGGGGAGAGGCAGAGGTCGCAGCAAAGTTGACCCCAACAGCTGAAGATAATGTCTGCCACTGACTGAGGGACCACTTGTGCAGAACCAGAAGCGATCTGCTGAGTCTGTCCGCTAAATCTTTGGTTTGCCCCAGGATATGCATGACAACTAGAAGGCGGTCTGAAGATATCGCCCACTTCCACACCCTCATGGCCTCCCTGCACAAGGGATAAGAATGGGTTCCTCCTTGTTTGTTGATGCACCAGACAACAGACATGTTGGTGTGTATGGCAATCATCCCTAAGGGGAGATCATCCTGAAAGGCTTGCAACATTAGGAGGACTGCTCTCATTTCTAGGACACTGATATGCAACCTGGTTTCGATAGGGGACCACATGCCCTGGACCATCTTCCCATTGTAATGCCCCCTACCCGAACTGGGAATTGTCCGTGGTCACGGTGGCTATAGGGGGCTTAACACTGGTCTGCCTAGAAGGAGATTGTCCGACTGCATCCACCAGCTGAGGTGACGCTAGCAAATTCGAGTCAACCTGATGGGAAGGGACAGTGGTTGAGAGAGGATGAACCATTGAGCCACTAATGTCCACTGGAAAACCCTCATTAAGAATCTGACTAGAGGGACTAACAGGATAGCTGCTGACATGGATGCTAGGGCTTGTAAGACCATCCCTGCAAAAGGGGCTTGTTGGGATAACAGGTACTGCACCTAATTTCTCAGAGTGGTTGCTCAGTGTAAAGGAAAAGAAGCTATCTGATTCTTTGTGTTCAGCTGTGTCCCTATAAATTCTAGGTTCTGTACCATAGTCAGGTTGGATTTCTTCAGGTTTATGGTGAAGCCCAAAGAATGCGATAACTCGATTAAGTAATCCCTGGATTCTGGAAGGCTTTTTGAGTTTGAGGAAAAAGGGAACATAGTAGCCTGTGGATGTTATGCTTACCACCCAATGGTCACCCAGGACATAGATGGGCCTGTCCCGAATGCCTCCAAAACAACTGATTCCTCGGAAGAAGATTGGGCAGACCACCTACCTTTTTGCTTCAGGATCTCTAATATATCCCCAAAGGAGACCTCTTCAGTTGGAGATCAGAGGGATCCTTCCATCTCATCGAAGACCGTGTCCTCGGTTAAAGACTGCAGTGGAGGGTCAACATGCCTCCTTTTGCACGTCTTCATCTGAGAAGACTTCCTCAGCTAGGTACTCTGGGGGGAGTGTTGGAAGAAGGGGATCCCTCGACATCTAGACTTATAGCAGGATGAATCGATTTAAAGCCTAGACCCGATGGGGGTATGGGGTGGATCGAGGTACCTAGGGGAAGAGATGGCTCCAAAAAGGACAGAGCTGACCAGAGTCCCAGAGACAGCACCAACACCACGGCTCCGAGACCCACTCTGCTCCAAGAGAAGTGGAACAGGGCTAGTCAAGGGAATATTCGGCGTTGAGGAAGGGAGTTTTTTCCCCTACACCAAGCTCAGTATACACATCACTCCCGAATCATCTGAATCTGAAACCAAAAGTTGCTTCGGAAAAGGACTTCTGATGGTATGGGCAGGGTAGCACATGGATCCAACAGGGGAGGGAGCCGAGACTAACTTCATCTGGATCTGGACCTTGAGGAATCTCATCAGCATCCTGTCCATATCCACCTAGGACCAGCTTTTGGAGGACCTGGATGAAGCCGATGGGGGGGGGGTGTCAGGAATGTTTTGACCAAAAAGAAAGACGGTTGCCTTGTCGAGGCCCTCAGATCCTGAGGCATTGGATCTGACATAGGAGCCAACAGAGGTAGAGGAGATATGGTAATAACATCCCCTGGATCTGAAGATTTCTTCAACTTCTTAGTCTGTAGAGAGTCCCTCGGGGAAACAGCAAGATACCTCTTTTTTGCCTCTTTCATGGAAGCCGGTGATGAAGAAGAAGAAACCAAAGAAGGGGTCCCAGTCTCCAGAGCTGAGTTAAGAAAGAAGGCCCTTAAGAATCGACGTGTTTCTTCTGTCAGCCAGCATGTGCGGATTAAAGGAGGCACAGACAGAACAATTCACTTGCAAATGCTCAGCCTCCCAAACAATATACACACTCCTTGTGGGCATCTTGTTTGGGAATTTTATATCCACAAGAAGTACAACATTTGAAGCCAGGTGAAGGCTTGTTCACCATCACCAGTAAAGCCTGTCAAAAAATGAACTGTCAAAGCTAACGGACGTGACCTTCTAGAGAGGTTACTAACACAGACTCAACTACAAAAAAAGCTCCAAGTCTAATTAAAAGCTTAGGTTTAGGTTTAAAGATAAGGGTAAAAACCAGTTAAAGATTAACTGCTTAAGATAGAGCTAACTACTTTTCCCCCCACAGGAAAAAGAACCATCACACACACCCCACATGCAAACTAACAAGAAGAAGAAATAAAGGCGAAGGACTTACAATTAAGCTATCGAGAGCTTTCAAAGTTCTCAAAGGAAATTATTCCCACAGCTTGAGAACACGAGACCCGTGTCTGGACGCTAAAGCGGCAAACTAGATTTGAGGTACTTGGGTGGATGTACGGCATGCATTACAGGTAAGAGGGAGAAGCTTGAGAGTTGGATCCAAGTCTGCAGAATGTGGCCAAGCCAGATCCGAAGGTCGAATCCGAGATGTCATTATGAGGAGGAATGAAGAAGACATCATCAGATATATAAATTTTAAACCCACTAAACCCACAAAAAGCTCAAGAGATCGCAATCCCAACCAAACTGTAAAGTGGCAAAAAAGATCTGAGGTAATACAGTGGTCATAGGCATTATGGGTAAGGGAGGAGCTCGAGAGTTAGATCCTAGAATCTAGAGAAAGTGGTCAAGTTGGATTAGAGGATCGGATCCAAACCCATTCATTGAGGAACGAATGAAAATGACATCAGACCATGACCTTTAGCTGAGCCAAGGTTTTGCCCTGTACTAAGATGTGATATACAAATGTGACCAAAACATGTACTACATCTATGAAATAACTGCAACCAAAGCAGGCAGACATGGAATGAGAAGGAAGGGAATTCTCTCTCATGCATGGAGAATTTCTCTTAATCAGCAAAGTAGTATGGTTTAGAGGAAGATTTCCAGGTTGCCTTCAACACCTTAAGAATGGTTGCTAGAAGACCTACTGGAATAAGCAGGGCTAATGAAGAAACAATCACTTGGATGTTGGCATCTGTCCCTTCAAATAAGGGCAAGAAACTCCAAGATCCTGCAAGATAAGGTGATGACTACAAATAAGAGAATCTCTGAATGCACAAAGTTCAGAGCCAGCAGACCATTTACTTTGAAAGGGCAAGCATATAAACCCTGAAGTTAGTCTCAAGACAGATCAGATGTTTTCAATGGTGGACAGAAGTGTAAATGGATAATTCTTAAGAAACGTCCTGATCTGTTGGTGCTGGGCTACAATCCTGCCCTCCAAAAGGGAAGGATGAGGGAAACCTACCAACTTGTACCTTAACCATGAAATAATAGAGTCACTTCAGAATAACCTGCAAAAACTGACCAAGTGATGTGGCATAGTATATCTCTCCACTCGAAAAAACAATAACCAGATTGCATCGGACAAGAAGGCTTAAGGTGGTAGCTTAAGTTACCTCAAACATCCATATGAAGGTCCACCACAAGAAAGGAATGAAATCAACAGATGTGCCTTGAGTTGGAGCTTGTTGTTACCTCAACACAAGGGGAGGGCAGCTTATATTGGTATAGTGTCTTGTACTATCAAGGACATGAAAACCAAGCCACATGCCCACCTTCAGCCATCACGGGTGATACACATAAGATTTGAACTTTCCTTCTCTAAATGTTTAATAAGATACAGGACTGAATGAAGAGTAGGAAAGCCTACCACATCCCCAGCTCCAGAAAAGAACTGGATATCTGGCTTTGACATTCTACCAGCATGTTCTTTTCTCTCTCAGAATGTGAACATCTGTAAAGATACCATCTTCCTGTAGTTCCCTGCCAGACAAACTTCTCCCCTCCACACAACAGTGCAAAGTACATGCCACCCTAGTGGCTTACTTACCACAACAAAGACTGACATTCAGTCAAAAGACGTGAAAGTTCTGGTCTCGGCTCCTTTCTATAGTGTTAATGGTCAGATCTTCAGCTTATAACTGTATCTGACTCATAAAAAGTCCCTTGTCTTGTACTGTGCATTTACCTGAACCATGGAGGAGATAAAGTAGGCAGTTTATCCCACTATCAAAATGTCTGTAGTTGGAAATCTGACTTCATAATGCCGCTAACCAGATCTTCACAATCTGCTGCAAAAAGGAAGACCCACCGTGGAGTGGTTGACCACCCCACCACTCAAAGCAGATGACGAAGGTCTAGCAAAAGAGAAGGATCCATAGACTAGTGGGGACTACCTATCCAATGAAAGCTCACCATTCACTTCAATACCTGCATTTTCTGGCATGTGAATGGCACAGTGAATGTTAGACCGGACAAGAATTCCATCTCGTCTACAGGATGTTGGATGGACACACTCAATGCCTAGGGATGCCGCCAGATGTTTCTTTGGTTACATCCTACTGACACCTGTCAAATCTAATATTGCCTATTCATATTTACACTAAATTCCAAAACATGCTGTATACAAGTTACCGAAAGTTATCTTAAAGATTACATAATGGACAAAACAACTGCATTAATATGTGGCATATGTCTACTACAGGTAAAGAGCTATTACATGTTTTTCATATATTTATATTGTTGGAGATTTCATATTTCTCTAAATATCTCAAAAGTCAAGTGGCACCGGCATAACTGCATGGCGTCATATGAAAGGTGTCAGCTGGATGAATAAAATGCTGTTAACAGTATGGGTGCAACTTGAGTGATTTTTGAGATATTGTAAACTGTTTACAAAATATTACAAACTCAATAGCTACTATGTTTACTGTGACTTATAAAATCCAGTTTAAGACCCAGAACCTGAAGGATACTATCACTATAAAATATAGCTTGTGCAAAATAAATTGCCATTTCCACTTCTTCTGTAATCCCTATGATTCCAGAGATATAGACATTTGTTTGAGATTTGAGGAAAATTTCAGTTTATCAAAAGCTTAGGCTCCACCCATTCGAAGTTACAGTGCAAACTTCCAGAGCTCCATTGGAGGAAATGAGCTAAATGTATGCACCACAATATAAAAGAGTTCGCTAGAAAGAGAAGTATGAAATTATAACACTTTAGGTGAATGAGCACAGAACATTTTCATGATTATGGGCATTATGTAAAGAAAAATATGCTATGAGGTACAAGATGATGCTTCAATAAGATGCACCCATATATTTTTGCAGTTATTTAAAATATACTACTACTACTTCCTTCGGCTTTTCCTGGTTAGGGGTCGCCACAGCGGAACTCAGGTCCGCTAAGGATTGGCAGTAGATTTTTACAGTGCCAAGTTGCCAGCCCGATGCCCAACCTTCAATGAAGGCACGCCCATTTTACGCATGTCTTTCGAACGCCACTTGACCATGGGGAAGACATGCAGACTCCACACAAAAGGCGCTCCAAGCTGAGAATCAAACGGGAGAACCTCTTGCTGTGAGGCAACAACACTACCGCTGCACCACTGTGGAATGATATTTATTTGAAATGTACTAAAATGCTTAAATCTAAATATTTTAAGTTTAAGAACAATAAATACAGATGCTTCTTGTTTATAAAAAGGGCAGGAATTGAATAATTTATGTAATGTTGTTTAAATTATATGACATATGGCAATATATGTGAAGTATAATGCTTGTAAATGTTAACTTAATACAATTTGATTATTTGTATATAAATGCAAATTTGCCTACGTCACAAGTGATAATTCAATAAAGGTGTTAAAAAAATAAATTACATAATGTTAAAAATCTATCCTGACAAGTCCAATGCCAAAAGCATAGCAAATTTAATCGAAATAATAAACTAATTAACTTAGAATTATTTTGAAATGTAAACATTAACATTTCTGAAAAAAGGACTACCTCTTCTATACCTGCAACAGACCTCTCTTATAAAGATGGTTAAACAGGAACCTCCTAAAGAAAGATTCCAATCTGCATTCCCAAGTCAGGGAATGTAGTTGAATCAAAAGGATCTGGGCAAGATATTCAAATCAAATCAAATCCTGACAAATACCTCCAACCAGATCTTTGCAGTTGTCAACAGCCACTCAGCCTAATGACTTCTATAGCCTAGCTGGAAAAAAAGGTCTTGGCAGCTTTTTCAAGTAGACAGGACCCTGATTATGCAAAGGTCAGCAGGCAACAACAAGAATCAAAACCACACTTGGCTACAACTGGTATTCAATAACTAAAAAGTCCACTCCAAAGTAAAGGCGAGTATAAGAACTCCAACCTGTAATCAAATACCCATTACTGAACAAACTTTATTAAAATAACAAAATGAGTTAAACGCTTTTGTCTTTCAATAACCAGACGTCATCAGAACTAACATGCCTTTATTCCCATGCAGTTGCTTAACTATAGAATGCCCTACCTCACTCTATCACTCAACTAGACTCAACAACATTTAAAACAGTACTGAAAGAACTATACCTCAATAACCAAGTCTGTTCCTGTACTATCATGAGTAAACCAACTTAATTTATCTTTTGCTACTTACCCTAACAATTTCCTTTTTTACCTCTTAGTACACCATCTTTTTCCTTTCTGTAAGCCTTCATTTCCCCTCTACTACTATTTAAATTAACTTATACTATCCATAAAATATTGCATGTAATGTTCGAACATAATCTTCTTAGACCAAGGCATACTGATTGAAAAGTTCTACTTGGTGCTTGTCAGCCTTATGTCTATGTTTCTTCATTTGTGACAATGCTACAATTAGTAATGTTGGATCCGAAATGTAAAAATGCTGTAATTGTTGGAGCTTTTTATTTTTTTACATTTTCTTTTTTAATGCTGATATAATTTGTAATGTGTAAACAAACTTAAAATTGTCTGCAATTGTTGGAGCTTTCCTCCTCGGGCCTCCACTGAAAATGGGAATTTTGGACCAGTGGACTTTCCCGGTCAACAAATGTCAATAAATAAATAAAATGTCCCAACTAAGGCTCTCATCAAATACTCAGTTAATTACTAAAAAAACACAAGATTTTATACTGATATACAATATTAAAAATAATTAAATGAAATACAAAAATGCAGTATAATAAATATAATTATAATAGCAAGAGACACAGAAAAATGCATTCATAAATTTTGCAGCCCTTGATTATTAATATATATTGCATAGAAATAATAGCATTTTGTCTTTGTTTACAGGAAATATTTAACAGAATCTGCAGAACATCAGGGACAAAGAAAAGGGGCAATAAGAATGCTGATTTGTGAGAGGGGCTCCAAAAAGCTATTAGAAGAAGAAAAAATGATAATAGTAGATTTGTAGTATTAAGGGGTTACTGACAGGGGAGGATGATTATGAGGGCACTGTATTTAGATTCTACCTAAAATTACTATTATATTGCTTGGAATAAATTTGCAAAAAAAATAAGCTTTCAGCAGTGAATATTAGTTATGGGTAGGGGCTGGAACATGATTTGTATCAAGGGAACTAGAAAGGAAAAAACAAAGAAGGCAGACTTATGAAGCTGTAGATGGGAATATTTGACATGGCAGACATGAATACAGTAGCAGAAGCTCAGACAAAATTCACATATTTCCCAAGATAAAATAAGTGGTCCACACTGCATAGAAATTATACTTCACATGGGCATGCAACTGAACGCAATGATACCCATCTAACTATATGGGACTATGCACCAACAAACAAGATAAAGACACAGGGCAATGATGTTAAAGGCAATGGCGGTATCTTTATGTGTTAAAAAGAAAGGAATTAAATGAATGGGCGGTGGATATAATTTGAGAGCTATTAGAAAACATATTACCCAAGAAAGGATAGCTAGTAAAAGACATAAAATGAAATGAAGTTTAGAAATATGGTATAAATAACAAAGAAAGAGAGAGGAAAGTAGAAGTAGACATTATTTAGAAGGATTGAAAAAGGTTAAAGCACTGCAGAAGGGGGATTTCACAAAACAGACAGGAGCAACTGCTGATTGCTAAAGGGAAAATAAAAGAGTATTTGGACAATATGCAACAGTTTAGAAAGACCAACAGTACTTTTTTATAACAACTCAAAAGCACAAAAACATTTAGCCCAAATGATTTAGACAACAGCAAGTAGAGGGGTGTAACCCAGTAACCTCCTATGATCCTATAATAGAACCTGCTAGAGGGACAGATTTGTCTCCCTGAGGTTACCACACCTTTGTAACACACTCCCACTTCATGTCAAGCAGAGCACCTCACTGGTCCTCTTCAAATGCAATCTGGATGACTGGATGGGTAACCATAAATTCACCCCAGAGGTTCCACCTATGTACCTCTTAGACAGGGGTGATAGGTGCTGATAGTGGAAATAAGGGTAAAACTTGGCTAGGCTTGTAAGGGCCCTAGACTCATTCGTCTAGTAACCTTCTATGATCCTATGACAAGGAAAATAACTAGAGATATTTTAGGAAGGTTATGAACATATGCATAAAGCAGAGGAATGGGGAAACAAGAAAAGGCACAAAAGAAATATTTATGGAAGACTTAGCTATACCAAAGTTAGAGAAATATGAGGTTGAACAGGTAACAGCTAAGATAGGAAGAGATGAAAATAAAAAAGGTGAGGCACAATCTACAGGGAAGTCTCCAGGAGCAAATACAATTCTTATAGGAATTTGGAAGTTAGGAGGAGAAAGTTATAAAGATTGGGAAGGCTTAAATTAACAATATTTTAAAAGAGAAGGAGTAACAGCATCTTGGAAGAAAGCTATGGTTGCTGTAATGCTCAAACAGGTCAAATACCATTCAGATCTGGCTTCATATGGATCCATTTCAATTTTAAACAATGATTATAAAGTGTTTATGTCTACACTAGCCAACAAAATGGCAAAGATGATTACCAAAGTTGTTAGATATGGATCTGTGTGGTTTTGTGGAGGGAAGAAAACATTTGACAACATTAATAGAACAATGATGATCCAGAGAGAACAAAAGTGTAAGAAAATGATGATATGGTTGGTTAGTCTTGATGAAGAGAAAGCATTCTGGAGAGTCAGCTGGGATTTTATAATTAGAACAAGGTAGTACTTCAGTTTTCTGATATAATAGCAAAGCTAATAAGAAGGATATATGAAGGATCAGATGCAAAAATTAAGATGGAAAGGCTCCACTCCGACCATCCATTTTTGGAAAGAGGAATCAGAAATAATACCATCTTTCTCCCTTATTTGCTTTACGTTTAGAGCAACTTGTAAAGAAAATAAGGCATTCATAAATGTAAATATATAACTGGTATGGTAACCAGTAAAAAATAGCTTTATTTGCAGATGCTATTATTTTGTACTTCATAAATGCTGAAAATGGCATTTCAGTGTATTGTAAAATATTTTGCAAAGTTCCAAGTATTTCTGGTATTTAAAATAAATTAAAATAATATTATTATGGTGGTATACTATGCACCTCTTTAATACCTATACTTAAGGGGATAAGAAAGATTAAGTATTTAGGTGTGTGGATTAAAATGATTCTATTATGGTTGCTAAGGATATGTGGGAAGAGCCGAAACAAAAGATAATACAAAAAGTGGGAAAGTGGAAGCTATTGATTATAGATGTGCATAGTAAGACACTTGCAGTGAAAATGTTTTTATTCCCTTAGTCTAATACAAAGGTCATGCATATTACCAACCAGAGGAGGAGTTGTGGGCAACAATAAAAAGGTGAAGGAATTTATTTTGGGCAGGAGAAAGGTCATGAATTATAAGTGGCATAAGTCGTTTCTCCCCAGAGAAAGTAGTAGTTTATGGTTGCTTGATTTGAAAGGATACTTTGGGGATACACAGTTACGGCTTGTATACATAAGTCAAGCAGCAGCTTATAATCAAAGTGGAAAATGATGATAATGATGAAATGGGGAGAAGACCAGTATTTTGGATGCAACTCAATAATAATAATAGCCCCCACTCAAAATATTATATTCATAAAGTACCAGACAGTATTTTAAGAACTAATTCAGCATGGGAAGGGATAAAGGAAATTTTAAAAATAGACATGTCTCATAGCAGGGGTATAGAAAATAGGTAAGAAGGGATGGAATTTACTAGAGGAGAGTAAAGAACCAAATTACTGGGAGCAAATAGGTCAGAAGGGAAAAACAACAGTTGGATGAGGCTAAGAAACCTGGACTGCAGGTTAGACTACCTTCCTTACTGGGGAATAATAACAGCGTATAAGCAAAGAGAAAGACCAGTTCTGGTGAAGTTTTTAGTTGGATATTGAAAGGAATATGTTGTTAAAAGGTATAATTAGTAGGGCATATAAAATATTGCACTGATAACTACAAGGATCAATCACAATAAGTTAGAAAAGACTGGGGAAAAAGAATAGAAAGACAATTTACAAATCAATGGGGAATAAATTTGTAGGGCTCACAAGAATGCACCAAAGTCCAGAAGAGATTTAGGATTTCTACACAGAAGTGTTTCATATATATTTTATACTAACAGACTTCAGAGGATTTTTTCCACTGGTAGTTAGCAAATGTTTTAGATGTAATGGCAGAATGAGAATAAGCTCCTTGGGAATGCAAGGAGAAGGGAGATTTAAAAAATTTCCAACACATAGATTACTCCGATAGAAATTCTAGAAGAAATTCTAGTAACCAATGAAATAATTATTTTGAGCTGAGATAGGATATGAATTAAGACAGTAAGGTCTTACTAAGGTTAATACTATTAGCTGCTAAAAACAATTACTAGAAAATGGAAATCAATGTCTATACCAAACCCAACAGAAGTTTAGAATGCTGCAAAGAAGATAAAAGAACTAAAGGTGGGATCTTAAGAAAAGGAAAGAAATAAATGGAATTTGTGCTAATAACGCATGCAAAAAAGAAGTCATGTACTCATCATAAAGTACAGTTTTGTACCTACCATAAATGTAGATGTCCGATAGGTATGCATCTGCAGTCATCACATATGGGTTGTCCTGCCTCAGGCAGCCCTTCGGTCGGCCGGATTCCAAAGTCTGGGTCCGGCGTCGGCTGAAGTCGCCCATTCCCCGATGTCAGAGCGCCTGGGGTATAAAAGCGTCAGCCGACGCCATCTTCCTCAGTTTTTTTTGCCCCAGATGCCAGGTGCCCTCTAAGGAAAGCTAAATTTGGAGAAATGCAATAAATTCCAAACATGCACTAAAATATATATGCATATATAAAAACAAATACACCATAATAGATAGCCCCAGCCAGCTATGAGAGGGGAATGTACCCAAGAAATACCACAGAGGGGAAGGAGGGAGGGTAAACCTGACTGCAGATGCATACCTATCGGACATCTACATTTATGGTAGGTACAAAACTGTACTATGTCCCTTCAAGGATGCATCTGCAGTCATCACATATGGGTAGAATACCATAGCCAATCTGGGGGTGGAGGATCTATGTAAAGGATGGTGTAGCTAAAATGCCCTGCAGGACTGCCGTAGCAAAGCCTGCTCTGGATCTGGAATATAAAGGTAAGTTGTAATGCTTGGAAAATGTATGCACGGAGCTCCATGTAGCAGCTTCTAAAATGTCCTTGGTAGCCACCCCTCTTAAGAAGGCTGTGGAGGTGGCTGTGGCTCTGGTCGAATGAGGTCTAATGTTAGCTGGCACAGTTTTTCCATGAAAGGAGTAACAGAAATGAATGCAATTCCCTATCCATTTTGAAATTGTCTGTTTTGAAATTGCTTTTCCTTGTGCACCAGCAGCATATGCTACAAACAACTGGTCAGTTTTTCTGTAATTTTTAGTTCTGTCCAAGTAGTAGCGCAACTGTCTGTGTATGTTCAGGGTGTGCAGAAGCTTTTCCCCTTTGTTTTGTGGATTTGAAGGTAGGCAGGTGAATAGCTTGGTTTAATGAGACTCTAGATACCACCTTTGGCATAAATGAAGGATTGGTTCTCAATGAAACTCTGTCTTGATGAAAAATAAAAAATGGCTGTACTGCCATGAGGCCAGCAGTAAATGTCCCAAATGGTTTATTGGAAAAATCACATAGGATATAAAAATATATCCAGCTCCAAACCGGTTTCGGTTGCCCCTTCTTCAGTGGAGCATAGAAAATAAGTGAAAAAAACCAACAAATGCACCTGATACTATTTATAGTATCAGTTAAACAAAGATCATCCAATCAAAGTGCAGTATAATGGTCTAATAAGACCTTAAACACCAAAATGCAGTATGATGGTCTAATAAGACCTTAAACATATATGCATTCAAAAATGGAAAAATAAAATTGCAAATAAAAATAAAAATCGCAATGAAATACATGGTTGGAAAAACTACATATTATATTAATGAAAAACTTATAACACTAAATAATACATTCCCATGTGTATTTATAGAGACAAATGTATATTGATATTAGTTTGGTCAACACGGTCCAGTGCCTGTAAAAACAGACTAAAGGTGGTCATTAATACCAATACATGGTTGAAGAAACTACATATTGTATTAATAATAGACTTATAACACTAAGTAGTGCATTCCCATGTGTATAAGAATATATATAGAGATAAATGTATATTAATATTCATTTGGTCCACAAGGTACAATGCCTGTAAAAATAGATTAAAGATGGTCATTAATACCAGGGGGAAATAATGCACCCAAATGTACAATCCAATATTTTTCTTTTTGTGTCAAAATATTCTCCCATCCTTGTTGGTGACTTCTGTCACCAACTATCCGATCAATGATAGTGAATTTAAATTTGGCCGTGGGATGTTTAACTGTGTGTAGGTAAAGAGCATTGGTGGTTTTCTTGTTTCTGATGTTACTCCTATGTTCCCCAATTCTAACTTTTAATGGCCGAGAGGTTTTTCCTACATAAAACGCGGAACATTGACAAGTGGCAAGATATATCACCCAACTCATCGAACAGTTCCCAAAAAACTTTAAATCATATACCTTGCTGGTATTAGCACTGCTAAAGGATTTTATTTTATTAATGTCAGTGCATGACATGCAATGTCCACAAGGAAAAGTACCAATCAATTCTTTGCCCGTCATTGTTAATTGTTTATACCGGGCACCTCCACTACCATGATGTTTAAAATGTGAGAAAATGGAACTTAGAGTTTTGCCCCTTCTGTAAGAAAATTGGCAACGTGTCCCAAGATGTTGTCTGAGAATCTCATTAGCCATCAAGATATTCCAATTTCTGTCCACAACTCCTCTGATAATCTGATTGTTTCTGCCATATGTAGTAACTAATCTCAAGACCGTATCACCTTTTTTGTTTTTCTGATGGTCCTGATATTCTAAAAGCTGGTTCCTAGTTAATTTATCAGACCAATATTTGGCAGATCTAATATCAAAATCAGAATACCCTCTATCAAGGAATCTATTCACAAGATCCGAACTAGCTAGCTCATAATCATCCTGACTGGAATTGATTCTTTTGATACGGCGAAACTGAGATTTGGGGATGTTCCGGACAGTGTGGCGGGGATGCATGCTTGAGGCATGTAGCAATGTATTGTATTCAGGATATTTCCTGTATATTTTAGTGCCTAGTGTATTATCAGGCTTCCTATACACATTAACATCCAGAAATTCAATGGTAGTCCTATTGCTATTAACTGTAAATTCAATGCCCCAAATGTTACTATTCAGATAATCCACAAATTCTTTGAGATATTCCGTATCTGCCCGCCACACCATCCAACAATCATCAAGATATCTACGCCAGATATCCATTTCTACAATGTAAATGTTGTGAGATGTGTCATATATCAGATATTCCTCCAAGTAGGCCATAAAAAGGTCTGCATATATAGGGGCAAATGATGCCCCCATTGCAGTACCTTGTAGCTGCCAATAGCATTCACCTTGGAAAAAGAATATATTTTTATTCAGAACATGCTCACACATACAAATCAAAAGTGTATTCAATCCAGGAGGATATAAATTAGATTTTTCAAGCCAAAACTGCAGTGCTTGAAGACCCGCCCAATGTGGGATACTGGTGTATAATGATTTTACATCTAATGTACAGAGCAGCCAGTCGGATTCTATTTCAGTCTCTGCTATAATTTGTAAAAATTGTGTAGTGTCCTTGATTCTGGCTCTCACATGGACAAGCAATGGTTTCAAATATTCTGTCAAAAAAGCTGAAAGTGGTTCAGTTAATGAACCATGACCAGACACAATAGGTCGGCCAGGTGGGGAGGTCAAGGATTTGTGTATTTTAGGAAGTAAATACAGTATCTGTTTATTTGGATCTTTAACCGTCAAATGTTTGACAATGGTAATAGATAAAATACCATTCTCAACTGCACTACTCAAGAAATTATCTATCTCTTTTCTGAAAGTAGTTGTGGGATCAATGTCCATTTTCATATAGCATTTATTATCAGATAACTGTCGTAACCCTTCCTGTGTGTAGTAATCCATATCCAAAACCACTACCGCCCCACCTTTGTCTGCCTTAACAATCGCTATATCATTATTATTTTTCAATTCCTCAAGCGCCTGTCTTTCAGTCTCATGAATATTATCTTTGAGAATATTGAAGCCATAAGGTGGAAAATGTAAGTCCCTAAGTACAGCCTGTTGAAAAGCTGTAACATGCGTATTAGCAGGGGGTTGGAATGTAGATTTAAGAAACCTAAACTCAGTAGATCTTTGAGCTATATTATTAACATTATCAGAAAAAAATATCTTTAAGTTCAAACAGCGGCAAAATTCCAAAACATCATTAACTGTTTGGTATTGATCACAAAAGAAGCCAGGTACAAACCCTAAGCCTTTATTGAGGATTGCTTCTTGTTCCAGAGTGAGCTCAACCTTAGACAAGTTAAGGACATTATGAAATGCAGTTTCATCTATTTTAGAAAAGCTTGAACTATTCCATCCATTGATTCCAAATCCGGACCTATTGTGGTGTTTCCTCCTCCCGCGTCGTTTCTTCTTACCCCAAAAGGGGTAGGTATATTACTTCTTTTTTTGTAAGGTGAGTGGTCAGATGTCATGCCCTCACTGTCAGTGGGGGAAGACTCATCACCCGAGGTACTGGTATATGTCTGCTCCTTATTTTTAAGAATTGGTCTAGGTCGTTTCCTTGCTCTGGCACCGCCCTTGCCCATAGTCATGTCCTTAAATCTGACTGACTTCTGAAGTTCAAAAGGGCGTCCCCTAGCATAATCATTGACGTCCCGATTAAACTTTTTAACTTTTCTTTCTTTCGTCAGTTTGTCATACTGGGTCAATTCCCTAGATAAATTGGCTACCAAGGTACCATAATTGCTATTAGATTCAAATTGTTTGCAGATACTGCTGAGATCTTTAATTTCAGCAATGTTTGTATCTATTGTCCTTTCATAATAATCTGACAGTATTTGTACAAACTTCATAGATCCTTCTTGAGCTGCCTCAAACCACTCATTGGTCAACCTCTCTTCAGATCTGCTGACCATGGGTTTTAACTTAATTCTAAGTCCACGTGGTACTAGTTTTTTATGTAAATAGGCCTTAAAGAGACGTAAGTGCCAAATATTGGCTCTTAGCCCTTTAAGGGCTTTCTCTATATTGAAAAAGGCAGATTGACATCCATTACTTGAAGGGGCAGCCTGTTGATCAGTGATATTGTTGCTTGAGATAGATTCCAGTCCAAAGACTTGGATATCCTCCCTATCAGCACACATACCCTGCAAAATACTGTCCAAATTCATAATGAACCGACCCAGTATGGCAAAATGAAAAATGATGCGGTGCCAGAACAGAAAAGGAACCCAGGAAAAAGACCTGCCCAAAAATAATAGGAATATTATAGATCCAATTAGTGATTAAATATAAAATACCAATATCTCAGGGGAAGTAACAAATAATCAACATCCAAATATGTCATAAGGCAATGTTGCACCAAAAATAGGCTATATTCAAGAAATCCTATCCTCCCTTTAGGTCATGAATGTGTAACCTTAAACGACCAAAGCAGTGGGTCAATAATGGTAGTTATTAAATAATGATAATATTGGACCCACTGTTCAAAAGGAATGTTTCTAAACACAACCATTCACTAGATGGTATGTTGAATGCAATAGGTTTGATTGGTTAGTATTATCTAGTGGTTCAATCAGCCCAAAACAGTTGTATAAATACCAGTATTGTGACCAATGTCTAAATCAACCATCAATTTTGTATGTCCACCAAATGGTGAAACATAAACCTAGAATACCAAGAACATATTAGGAAAATTCCTTCATAGATAGTGATATCCTTAGGGCATAAAGGTATGACCAAACACCATAGTTGTATAATAATACAAATATGAAAATTGTCATCTACCCATTAACTAACTTAACAACATAAAAATGAAATAAAGTAACCATATGTTAGATGTAATAGGTTTGATTGATTAATATAGTCTAGTAGTTAAATCAGCCCGAAAACAGCTGTGTAAATACCAATATTATGACCAATGTCTTAATCAACCATCAATGTTGAATGTCCACCACCCCAATAATCAATATGTGAGTATCAAATGATGGTCAATGATATTGTACAACATACTATATAGATAACTGTATAATGTGAATAGTATCCCCAATATTAGGGTGTATCACAAAAACCCATATGTCCTACTGAAATAGTAAAACATGAATGTTAGGTGCTTACATGAATCAAATAAACCCCTTCAACATCATAAATCTTTGATATATGGGGTCCCTTAGGTTATGTAACCTAACCAAAAGACATAAGTCAACAAGCTGTAAACTAGTTGGATGCGTAACAAAAATAACCTGAAACAGGCCTACAATAGTTTTACCACATGTACCCGAAAATAATCGGTAATATGAAAACACCGTAGCTTAATCCAAATATGTCTGATTACATCCAGTTAGTAAACTTAGGCCCATAATAAATGGAAACCAACAAGGAAAATAGCTCCTAAAAACAATTTTAACATATAAATATCTAACGAGGCATGTGCGATACTATCGTGATCCCCTATGTCATCAAACATAAAGGATCCAATACAGACTTCCATATATTTTGCAACCAAAGATGCCTTGTTCCCTCTAAATTTAGTAGTCGCCACAAAATGGATCCCCAATCCTAATAGTATATAACGTAAACAAACCGAAAGGGCAACTTCTGCATAAAAATGCAAAATAGAATTATAATGTGACCGAGACCAAAGGCTCACTCACATAATCAATTGGCACTCCCGTAAGTGTATAATATGTGGCCAAAATACACTGCCGCCTAATGATCAAAACATGTTTAAAAGTTGCCAAAGGTTGCAATTACACATTAAACAAAATACAAAAGTATACTGAATCAGTCACTTTTTTTCGCTCATTGCGCCCATCGTGGTTCCATGCCAATGGAGCACTGTGGTTGAATCTGAAAAGTTCCTGCAATGTAGTTCCCAAAAACAAAAATGTAATCCGCTCGACACAGTCACACCCAACGACCAAAGCGTGCCAGCTCCAAACCCAAAAAAAGTCAATTGTAAATTCAAAAGTAAGAAAAAAGAACACGAACAACCCACGACCAAATGTGTCTCCATATAAAGTACCTGAAATAAGAAATATGTCCGATTCCAACCAAACCAAGTCCAAAAGTACACAATGTCTGACGTAAAGCTGAAGCTTGCTTCTTAGTTCGCTTAACCCAGAATGGTAAATACGATCCTCAAATACACCATACCAGCTTCCGACACAAATGGATAATCCACAGATGAACGCATAATTTACAAAAACCCTGATGAGATGTCAGGAACAAAATACAAACATTCGTTGGCGTCTCTCATAGCTGAAAGTTACTTCCCCAAGGTGAAGAGTCTTCTCCCACGACAACTGGAACAAAATGGCTCCCAGAGAGGTACAAAATCATGTACAACCACACCAAACCTCTCACGTAGAGCTCTGCACGGCCAACCAAACTACTAAAACACACAACGGCCAGCAGTAAATGTCCCAAATGGTTTATTGGAAAAATCACATAGGATATAAAAATATATCCAGCTCCAAACCGGTTTCGGTTGCCCCTTCTTCAGTGGAGCATAGAAAATAAGTGAAAAAAACCAACAAATGCACCTGATACTATCAGTTAAACAAAGATCATCCAATCAAAGTGCAGTATAATGGTCTAATAAGACCTTAAACACCAAAATGCAGTATGATGGTCTAATAAGACCTTAAACATATATGCATTCAAAAATGGAAAAATAAAATTGCAAATAAAAATAAAAATAAAAATCACAATGAAATACATGGTTGGAAAAACTACATATTATATTAATGAAAAACTTATAACACTAGATAATACATTCCCATGTGTATTTATAGAGACAAATGTATATTGATATTAGTTTGGTCAACACGGTCCAGTGCCTGTAAAAACAGACTAAAGGTGGTCTGTAACTCAGATACTCTTCTTGCTGAGGTTATGGCCAGAAGGAAGGCAGTCTTCCAAGAGAGGAACTGTAGTTCTGCAGATGCTGCTGGTTTAAAGGGAGGCAGTGTTAGTTTTTCCAACACGAAGTTAAGGTCCCAAAGTAGGCAGTGGTGGTTTCCTTGGAGGATTGATGTTTTTAATTCCTCTTAGAAACTGTCTTAGCAGAGGATGAGAGAAGACAGGTGGGTCAGTATTGTACTCTGCTGAAATTGCTGAAGCATGAATTTTAATGGAAGAGTAAGACAGGCCATTGTGGAGCATTTCTGCCAAATATTCCAGGATATGTGCCATGTTCATAACTGTTGCATCTAGGCCCTTTGAGGTGCTCCAGGTGTGAAATCTTTTCCATTTTGCTGAGTATGCCTTTCTTGTGGAAGGCCTGCGAGCTTCCATGATGATATCCTTCACTCTCTTGGATAGCTTATCCTGGTGATGAGTCAAGGTATTTTCCAGGCAGCTAGTTGTAATGTTTTCAGGTTGGAATGCAGAGTTTTGGAATTGTGCTGTGTCAGGAGAAGTGGCCATTGTGGCAGAAGCCATGGTTTTGTCCGTGACATGCTCTTTAGCAATGGGTACCAGTGCTGTCTTGGCCAGTCCGGAGCTATCAGAATCACTCTTGGCTGCTCTGCCCTGATCTTCAGTAAGACCTTGGTCATTAATGGAAGAGGTGGGAATGCATACACTGTTAGAGTTCTCCAGCTGAAGGAGAGAGCGTCCACTTTCCATGCTTGTGGGTGGTATGTCCTTGAGCAGAAATTCTCCAGCTGATGATTGTATGGGGAGGCAAAGAGGTCTATGTCCAAGTCTCCCCCATGATTGTGTTTATCTGATGGAAGATGTCTGGGTGCAGCATCCATTCGTGTGCATCCATGATGTTCCTGCTTAAGCTGTCTGCCAGTATATTGTCCTTTCCTGGTACAAACTGGGATTGCAGTTGTATATTGAGAGTCAAGGAAAGTTCCCATAGATTCATTGCCAGTCTGAAAAGAGGGTAGGAATGGGTGCCTCCCTGCTTGTTTATGTACCACATAACTTTTAGTTATGTACTTACCATAACTTTATATGTATGGGATCCATCTCGCCTACATTCTCTACAGATGGGTTCGGAGCCAATCCTCGGCTCCGACTGCCTATACAATAGAACGCAGTCTCTTATTGGCTGAGTTACCTCGTATCCCAGGATGCACCACTACTGCTTCCCCAGATCTTGTTTGTCTGCACACATGCACACCCACATAGACTGTTGTTATAACATTGCCAGGTGTTTCAAGAGAAGAAAAAGTTGAATTCGGATCGTCCGGTCTCTTCTGGCCTACAAGGCAGGGGGAAGGAGGGTGGGTTATTAGGAATGTAGGCGAGATGGATCCCATACATCTAAAGTTATGGTAAGTACATAACTAAAAGATGTAATGTGATCCTATCTCGCCTACATTCTCTACAGATGGGACAGCGTCCCTAGCACCTAATTCCTGGGTGGCTCACTGGAAAACGGTCCGGAGAACCGTGGAACCGAAGGAAGCTCGACCCCTAGATGCCACATCCAATTTGTAGTGAGAAATAAAGGTGTGTAGAGAAGACCACGTAGCAGCCGCACAGATGTCACTAATAGAGAGCTTGGAATGAAAGGCTGCCGAAGTGGCCATAGCCCTGGTAGAATGAGCTTTCACTGGAACTGTAAGCACTTATTTGAAATGCGATAAATATGACTGATACAGTCTCTGATCCACTTGGCAATAGTGACTTTCGTGACGGCTTTGCCCAATTTACTATCCGAAAAGGACACAAACAGTTGATCTGATTTTCGTGCTTGGTGTGTCCTATCCAAATAGAAACGTAACTGTCTGTGTACATCTAAGCTGTGAAAGGTATACTCAGCTTTGTTTGAATACTTAGGGAAAAAAAAACGGTAATTCCAGTGATTGTTGCAAACAAAAGTTAGAACAAACCTTTGGTATAAAGGATGGGTTTGGTCTAAGAGATACTCTATCCTTGTGAAATACCAGGTATGGTGGTTTGACACATAGGGCTTGAAGTTCTGAAACTCGCCTGGCTGATGTAATAGCAACTAGAAGGGCAGTCTTCCAAGAAAGAAATTTTAAGTCACAGGTTGCTGCCGGCTCAAAGGGAGGTGTGGTTAATGCACCTAACACTACGTTAAGGTCCCACGGTGGTGCGGGATGAGATATAGGGGGCCGTAGAAGCCAAGCTCCTTTAATAAAAGCTTTGCACAACTTGTTGCTCATTAAAGGTGGTTCTACTCTCTCGTGAAAATTGGAAATAGCCGCCAATTGAACTTTGATGGTAGACACCGAACAACCCTGGTTGAACAGGGAAGTTAAAAACTTCAGAACCTCTGACACCGAGGCTGTCATAGGGTCTAATCCTCGGAGTTGGGCCCAAATAGCAAACCTCTTCCATTTACTGCTATACTTCTTCTTAGTAGAAGTCTTGTGAGCAGAGGACAAAATATGCATGACTTCAGGGTCGAAAGAATGGCTCCTAACTATGGTCGGAAGAGGAGTAGCCAAGCTGCTAGCTTCAATGAATGGAGGGACTGATGGAGCTGTCCTGACTGATGCGTCAAGAGGTCCGGAACTTGGTCCAGGAACCAGGGACCCTCCAATGCATATTTGTGAAGAAAGGGGAACCAGACTTGACGAGGCCAGTATGGGGCGATTAGAATTATTTTGCTTTCCAAGCGAATCGCCTTCTGAATCACCTTGGGGAGAAGGGGAACCGGTGGAAAGGCGTATAGCAGACCGGGGGGCCAAGCTTGGACTAGAGCATCCTTGGGGATCTCCCCCGGAACTGGGGTGAGAGAGAAGAACTGCTGGCATTTTGCATTGAGGGGAGTTGCGAAAAGATCGCAACATGGAGCTCCCCATCTCGTGAAAATGTGTGTTACCACTCTGTCGTTCAAGGACCACTCGTGAGGGGAGAGAATAGTCCTGCTCAGTCTGTCGGCTATCACATTGGATCTCCCCGGAATGTGTGTTGCCACTAGAAAACGTTTGGTAGCAATCGCCCAATCCCATACCTTCATGGCCTCTCTGCAAAGGGGGTAAAACCTGGTCCCTCCTTGCTTTTTCAAGTACCAGACTACCGACATGTTGTCGGACTGAATGGCAATCGTACTCTGGGGGAGGTGATCGTGCAGTGCTTGCAACGTTAAAAGCACCGCCCTCATTTCCAGGATATTGATGTGGAGAAGACTCTCGGAGTACCACGTGCCTTGGACCGACCTGTCCAGATAATGTCCCCCCCACCCTGTCTGGGAGGCGTCCGTAGTCAACGTGGCTGAGGGGAGTGGAGGAACGAATGGTCGCCCTAGATTCAGGTTGGAGGAAAGAAGCCACCAACGAAGATCCTGTTTGCACGTCTCTGTGATCAATATGTGGTGACTGAGGGGAAGGTCTTGATAAGACCACTGGACTGATAGGAGCCACTGGAGTATCCTCATATGCAACCTTGCCAAGGGGACCAGAAGAATGGTGGCTGACATGGAACCCAACAGCTGCAGGACCATTCTCTCTGGAGCGTGACGTCTGAGGAGTAATGCCCGAACCTGAGACTGCAGTGTTGCTATCCTTTCTGCAGGAAGATAGACTCGCATCTGCCTTGAGTCTATTTCTGCACCAATAAACAGAATACGCTGTGATGGCAGCAATACGGATTTTGTCCAATTGAAGGTGATTCCTAAGGAGTTGCCTAGGGAGATAGTGGCTGCTAGAGTTTTGAAGAGTAGATGCCTGGAGGTGGCAGTTAGGAGCCAGTCGTCTAGGTATGGAAACACCTGGAATCCTAGACTTCTCAGGTGAGCAGTCACCACTGCCAAACATTTGGTGAACACCCTGGGGGCTGTGGTGAGACCAAAGGGCAGTGCACGGAACTGGAAATGACTGTCTCCTAGGCTGAAGCGCAAGTGTCTCCTTGACGCCTGATCTATCAGAATGTGATAATAGGCGTCTTTGAGATCTATGGAGCACATCCAAACACCTTTCTCCAAAAGCGGGAGAATGGATTGCAAGGTGACCATCCGGAATTTGGACTTTGTCACTGATGGGTTTAACTTGCTGAGATCCAAAATGGGCCTCAAGTCCCCGGTCTTTTTTGGTACCAAAAAGAATCTTGAGTAAGTCCCTGATCCAGCCTGATCTGCGGGGACAGGTTGAATGACTCCTTTTTGAAGCAGCTTCGATATTTCGCTGGCTGCCAGATCCCGTTGACTAGGTGGCGGGTCCGGGATTCTTTGGGATGGTGGGGGGGGTTGAGAGAAGGGAATAGTGTAACCTACGGCGATGATTCGGAACACCCATTGGTCCTGAGTGATACTTTTCCCAGGCCTTTAGGTGCCTCGAAAAACGACCCCCGACTGGCTCCAGAGCTGCACAGTCGGGCACTCCTTCAGGGATGCTGGAAGGAGGAGGAGCCACGAAAGGACTCGCGGTCTCCAGTGTTGCGGGGGCCTCCGCCGCCTCTGGGACGGCGTCTCCCTGAAAAATTTCCCCCTCCTCTGCCTCTAGAAGGGGAATCGCTCTGCTGCGACGAGTAAGGCTTTTGAGACTTACGGAACCACATTTTCCCTCATCTTCGAGCCTTGGGATAAGGTCTGAAGGGAGTGGAAAACCAGGCCCCTACGGCAGTTAAAGTCTTACCCTCCTGTTTGCAGCGAGTCAAAGTGTCCTTTACCTTGGGTCCAAACAGAGAGGACCCATCGAAGGGGCGTCAGCAAAGGAAGACTTAAAGGCCTCCGCAAAGTGACACAGGCGTAGCTAGGCTTGTCTCCGTAGAGCAACACCTGTTCCCACCGCTCTGCTCGCTCCTTCAGCTGCATACAAAATGAGCCTCATGGACGAGTTGGATAACGAGGACAGGGTAGCCAACTGGGAGTTAACCGTCTGGACTAACTGCTCAGGTAAGTTACCGGAGAGGGTATCCGAAAGCTCCTTGACCAGATCCCTCTGCAGTCTCGTGAAATGCGTCAAGTAGTTCAGAGACCTTAATGTAAAGGTTGCTGAAGTAAGTGCGCTTCCTGCCGATCCATGCTCCTAGACTCCTTATTAGGAGGATGGACGGACGTTGAAGCCTCTGCCACATCTTGCTGGGTGGCAGATGCCACCATCAAGGCATCTACAGCCACACCTTTGGAAAGAAAGTCCTTATCAGGGGGTGCTGAAAGGAATTTATTGGGGCGAGCTGGCACCGGTTCAACAGAGTCCGGGTGTTCCCACGCCCTTCGAGAGATCAAATCCAGAAGCTCATCGAAGGGCGGAGACACCCAGGAGGCGGAGGGCTGAGCCCCGAAGGTCTTGAGGAACACAGACTCCTCAGCAGAAGGGGGTTTGGACTGCCAGTCGCCTTGTTGCTTAAGGATCTCCAAGATGTCCGCAAAGGATACATCATCCGAGGACGACTTGGGGGACCCTTCCGCATCATTGAGGTCGGTATCCGAGGTGAGAGACTCATCAGGGGAGTCGACATGCTTCCTCTTGCACTGTTTCTTCCTCGGAGACGTTTCGGAGGGACCTCCAGGAAGAAGGGAACCCCCGATGGGGGTAACCTCAGGCCCACGGGCTCCGCTGTCGTGAGACAGGGGGATTGCAAAGGAGCCAGTCTCCGTGCCAAGGGAAGGTGGTGGTGAGATGGTAGAAGTGGCCAGATAGGATTTGGCCAAGGCACTCCTCATGGCCTTGAAGGCGGGACCCCCAGAGTCCTGGGATGGTTCAACCCCCAAGGCCACAACAGCAGTCGGAACACCCGCCACCGACGCACCGAGAGGGAGGCTCGAAATCGAAAGGATCGGTCCCGAAGCGTTCTCCCCCCCCCCGGGGCCGACAGAGGAGGTCCGCGTACCGAACCCCGACCCGAAGGGCGGGGTTGGAGTTAGGGCCGGAACCGACTAGACAACCTCCACCGGCTCCACCAACACCGACTCCAACGGCGCCAAAGCTGTTGGAGGAGGAACCAAGATAGCAGGGTGGGAAATCGGCTCCGGAGCCGACTGGGCTGGAGCCGAGACCCACTTTTGAAAGGCCGGAGACTGAAAAAGCCTTCGAAGCACCCTGTCTACATCCGAATCAGACATCCTCGACGACCGAGAAGAGACCGACCGGGTCCGAGTCGACTTCTCTCACGGCTCCGAAAGACTGGGGGACTGGCTCCGTATGGTTTCAAGAAGTATCGGCACAGAGGGAGATTCCACTACCACTGCAATTTCCCTCGGAGCCGATGGGGACTTCGGCACCGAAGGGGAAGAGTCTGAGCGGGCAACCCTCATCGGCTCCGAAGGCAGTGGAGCCGATGGAGATGACTCGCCTCTCGATGCCCGAGCTCTCGACTCCGAAGCCAGAGGAGTCCAGGCTGGAGACATCGAGGCAGACCGTTCCGCCCTCTGCTCCGAAGTCCGTGGAGCCGACAGAGAAGCCTGCCTTGACTTTTTAGCTGCCGGCTCCGATGGGCTGGTCGGAGCCGAAGATTTTTTCTTCCTCGAAGGGGAAGAAGAAGAAGATAGGGCTTCCTCAAAGGAAAGGGTAATAAGCCCTTTCAAAATCAATTTATTTTTCCTCTCTTGGAACACGCGAGAGGAAAAAGCGTGGCAAATGCTACAGGTTTCCTGGAGGTGCTTCGGGCCCAAACAGTAAACACACAAGGAATGGTCGTCCGTAATGGACATTTTATAATTGCATTTAGAACATTTTTTAAACCCTGATGGCCTATGTTCCTTCGACATGGCTATCTACTTCAACACTAAACTTCAAAGACTTCAAAAAGAAACTAGACACACGACAGCCTAGACTCTAACTAAAACGCTTAGGCTAGGGCAAGGCCCCTCTAACTTAAATGGGATCACTTACCACCAAAAATACAATTTTACCACAAAAATTTTCAGCTACACAGTCACACAACAACAAGTAGCTGTTAAAACAGCTTTTGGGTAAGTTTTAGCAAAAAATTTGACAGAAAATAATTCACTAAGAGGCACTTAGCTCAGCCAAGTCCGAGACCATGTCTATGCTCGAGAAGCGGCAAACGAGATCTGGGGAAGCAGTAGTGGTGCATCCTGGGATACGAGGTAACTCAGCCAATAAGAGACTGCATTCTATTGTATAGCGGCAGAGTCGGAGCCGAGGATCGGCTCCGAACCCATCTGTAGAGAATGTAGGCGAGATAGGATCACATTACATCTGTAGTGTTGTCTGTCCTTATTAGCAGGTGGCCTTGATGTAGAAATAACTTGAAGGCCTCGATTGCATGTATCACTGCCAGCATTTCGTTTTGGTTTATGTGCATGCGTAGCTCTTTTTGTGACCATAGCCCTTGAATGCATCTGCCCTCCATGTGCGCTCCCCATCCGTGGTCTGAAGCGTCCGTTGTAATGGTTTGGCTGGCTATTGGCTTGCTGAAGGGCAAACCCCTGTTTGACTGGCTTGCTTGAGCCCACCACAGAAATTCCCTTTGAAGGCATGGGATGAGTGGTATCAAAGTTTCCAAGCTGTGACTGTGCTGAGTCCATAAACTCCTTAGGTACCATTGGAGTTTCCTCATATGTAGCCTTGCTTGAGGAATCAGAAGAATGCAAGAAGCCATGTAACCCAGGGCCTGCAGGATTTTCCTTGCAGTCAGCTGAGTTTGTCTTGACAGGTTTTTGAAGTAATCCGGTAGTTGGTTTTGTTTTTCTTCTGTGAGGAAAGCCATTTGGGTGGTTGTGTCTAGATCCGCACCCAGAAAAGTTATTCTTTGGGATGGTACCAGTCTTGACTTGTGAATGTTGACTGTATATCCCAAGGCCTGAAGAAGATAGATGGCATAATTCAAGTGTTTTACCAAAATTTGTTTGCTGTCCGCTTGTATAAGGCAGTCGTCCAGGTACAGGTATATTTGCATCCCCTGAAGTCTGCAGTGTGCAATTACTGATGCCAGGCATTTCGTGAATACTCTGGGCGCAGTAGATAAGCCAAAGGGCAATGCTGAGAATTGATAATGCTCTGAACCTGCAAGAAATTTGAGGTGTCTTCTGCAGCTTTGTCTGATAGGGACATGCAGGTATGCCTCCTTGAGGTCCAGAGTTACCAGCCAAGACCCCTTGCCCAGCATGGGAAGGAGTTGCTGTAGAGTCAGCATTTTGAATTTTGGCACAATGAGATAAGTATTTAGTGCGGACAAGTCGAGAATAGGCCTCCATTGCTTTTCTTTTCTTGGAACAAGGAATAGTCTGGAATAAAATCCTTGGCCTTGTTCTGCAAGAGGAACCTTTTCTATTGCTTTCATTTTCATTAAGTTGGAGATTTGTTTCAAAGCCTCTGCCCTTTGATTTGGTGGCAGGTCTGGCATGCCTTTTCTTTTCGGTAATGTGTGGAAATGGAACCTGTATCCTTTGTCTATTATTTGTAGTGTCCATTTGTCCCTTGTAATAATGTGCCAATTTTCTGAAAATAAGGAAAGCTTTCCGCCCAAAGGTGCTTCCAATTGAGCCCTGGTTGGTGGTATCAAAGTAAAGTCATTGAGTCTGTCCTTGTGCAGCAGTTGTAGGCCCTGCACTACCTCTCTGGTTGGGAGGCTGCCATTGACGTCCTCTGTAGGAGCCTCTAGCTTGCCCTCTACCTCTGGCATGCCTGTTCTTGCCTCTCTGAAATCTGTCTGTGTCTGGAAAGGACCAGTTCTTGGAAGGCCAATTTCTGCTGAATCTTGCTGGTTGGACTTGCATAAAATCTTTGACTGTTTGTACAGATTTTGCCTTTTCTTCAGATTTCTTTAAGACCTCCTGAGCAGTGGAGCCAAATAACTTTTGCTTTTCCAGTGGAGCATCCAGAATCTTTGCTTTAACATGGTCTGGCAGAGATTGTTCCTTCAGCCAGGCATGCCTACGTATGACTGCACCTGTCATAGCTGACCTACATGAAGCTTCCACTGCATCATAACCACACTTCAAGAAATGGTTGCTAACCTGTTGAGAGTTATGTACCAGATCCTGAAGTGATTTGCGATCTAGGGGCTCAGGAGAAGACAGCTTTTTAGGCAATTCATCTAACAAATATTCTTGGTACTGTATCATATGAAATTGACAGTTTAAAGCCCTCATAGAAAGGGTAGCAGAAGTATACACTTTTTTACCCCAATGCTCTAAAGCCCTGGACTCCCTTTCAGAGGGGAGTGGATTTTTTGTAGTGACAGCTGCAACCCCTTTAGGGCCCTGGGAAATAGTTTCTGGATCAGCAGAGTGGGCCTTGTAAAGGAAAAGATGCGATTCCGGGACCCTGTAGTACCTATCGGGTTTGGCAGGAGCCGGAGGGAGAGTGTCAGGGGTTGTGCTAGATTCAGAGTACACATCATCAATGACATTCAAAACAGGGGGAATAGCCAAAGGTCTATGCCAGGCATGGGCAAACTACGGCCCGGGGGCCACATGCGGCCCGTTAAACATTTTGATTCGGCCCGCCACCTCCCAACCGTCCCGAATTACTCGGATTTTTCGGAGTTTTGGGGTCCCAATAATGGGGTGTCACGATTCCAGAGTGGCACCCCTTAATTTCCGATTTTTCGTCTTTTTTTTTAGACTTTTTCATTTTTCGTGGTTTTGGAGCTGACGTCATCACGTGCGCGATGACGTCAGCTCCGTCAGCCTGTCGGAATTAAGATCAAGGGACATGCGGGAACGCATCTGTTTGAATAATGGGACTGCCCGCCGTTTTGGATTTAAGCTCAACGGACTTTTACACCATAAAACTGCAGTTTTCCAGGCAGAATGGGAGTTGCTGCACAGCTTGCTTTGAAGTTTTCTTTAAGGTAACAAGTGTGTGTGTGTGTGTGTGTATGCGATCGGAGAGAGAAAGTGAGTGAATGCAGGTTTGAAAGGTGAAGAGTGTGTGTGTGTGTGAGCGATCGGAGAGAAAAAGTGAGTGAATGCAGATTTGGAAGGTAAAGTGTGTGTGTGTGTGTGTGTGTGTGTGTGTGTGTGTGTGTGTGTGTGTGTGTGTGTGTGTGTGTGTGTGTGTGTGTGAAAGTGAGTGAATGCAGGTTTGAAAGGTGAAGTGTGTGTGTGTGTGTGTGTGTGTGTGTGTGTGTGTGTGTGTGTGATCGAGAGAGAAAGTGAGTGAATGCAGGTTTGAAAGGTGAATGTGTGTGTGTGTGTGTGTGTGTGTGTGTGTGTGTGTGTGTGTGTGTATGCGATCGGAGAGAGAAAGTGAGTGAATGCAGGTTTGAAGTGTGTGTGTGTGTGTGTGTGTGTGTGTGTGTGTGTGTGTGTGTGTGTGTGTGTGTGTGTGTGTATGCGATCGGAGAGAAAGTGAGTGAATGCAGGTTTGAAGGGTGAAGTGTGTGTGTGTGTGTGTGTGTGTGTGTGTGTGTGTATGCGATCGGAGAGAGAAAGTGAGTGAAATTAGTGAATGCAAATTTGAAAGGTGAAGAGTGTGCGTGTGTGTGTATGGCACTCCATTGAATATTTGTACTTTTAGTGTGTTCCCAACAGTTGGGTTGTCACACTGAACTGCACTATAGTTTGGTTGCTTTGCTTGCTTAATATTCATCACAGACTCAGCCTCCCATTCTTTATCAGCCCCTTCCCACAAGAAATGTCTTTCTTTCAACTTTGGACATTTCCTTCCTGCTCATGTTGGTTCTTTAAAGTATACTACTGTAGTTTTCCTTTCATTTGTACAACTGCATTGTACTCCAGTCCAGATGCAAATGTACATTAAATGCACAGACCCCAAATCTGTCCCCTGACAGCTATAGTTATACAGCATGTTTATGAAAAGTTCTCCAGGCATGTCTAGTGTAATGCAGTTCAAATAAAGTGAAATATGCTGTACATTTATGAGATTTAAATTTTTTATTTATGTGGTTATGGATTACTTTTCTGTCACAGCAATGGAACAGCATATGATGAGAAATCAAGTCCTGTTTATTAAAGTGAATGTCAGGGATTTCTGTAGTGAGATTGAAGAAGAGGGAGGAAAGCAAATACCTTAATTTGAATTATTGCATTTTATATAACCCATTAAACAATCAAGATCTGAAAAATTACACATTGAAATAAAGAAATTTAAGTTTTCAGTTTAAACACATTTTTAATCATAACACTGAAAGATGCATTGCAATAACTCAAACTGCATGTTGAGCTAGTTATGACTCCCAAATGTAGATGTAATTGCAAGTAATGAGACCTCCTAGTGATTTAATAGCAAAACAATTTGCACAGGTATACATATGCATACTGTTCGGCTGTCAAGTCAAGAGGAGGTCACATTACTTGAAAGTACAGCTGTAGCAGATGTGTATTTTTCCCCCAATGAGGTGATGTTTTCAAAGCATGCCATCTATCTGCTCCTGTTCCGGCCCCTTTGTCAAATGTTAGAACTCAATGTGGCCCACGAATCAAAGTGTTTGCCCACCCCTGGTCTATGCTGAGGCAAATGCAAGAAGGTCCTTAATCTCTTCCTGGAATCAGAGAATTCCTGGCCCTGCCATTGGAAAGGCTCCCTCAGTGTGCAGAGTTTCCCCAAAAGACAGTTCTTCAGGAGGGGAGGCCGAAGGGATAGATTCCTCTGCATCTGAATCCTCGTAGGCTGAAAAAGCCTCCTCCTGGTAGTCCAAGAGGGCAGAGCCATCAGAGGCCTCATCTGAGGAGAGGGGATCAGAGGGCTCAACCCTGGGCCTTTTTTCTGTAGGAGGTTGAGAGCCCCTAATTAATGAAATAAGGTCCTCTGCTAGACTAAGGATCTGAGAACCTGTAGTGGGTCCCTGAGGGATAACCCTGGGAGGCATAAATTTTGAGTGTTTAGCAGCTTTAGCCCTAGAGAATGCCTTAATAGACATGGATGCAGGAGGCCTGGCTGCACCACGTGCTGGTGTAGTTTTGTCTAAGGGAATGGTGTCGGAAGGTTCCTGGACACCAGATTCCAAAGGAGATTCAACAACAGAGACAGTAGTGGCCTCCGGGGCCGAGGTTGTCGGTTGTACGGTTTTGGTGGATGGTAGTACCAAGGACTCTGTTTCAGCCGAAACCGAGACACTCGCGGTAGGCCTGGCCGAGGTTTCAGCCAAAACCGCGGACCGCGGGTGTCGGTCCTTGTCCTTCCGTTTCTTTATTAAATGTTAAGTCGGAGTCTCCGACGGCATTTTGTAAGCAAAACTAGCCCCAAAAAATTCCTCTGCAAACTCCGACCGACGTCTTAGAGTGCGTCAGTTGAAGGAAGCACAGGCGGAACAGGCCGAGACATCGTGGTCTGGGCCTAGGCAAGGTAGGCAGTAAGAGTGGAAATCCTTATGAGGTATTTGTTTCCCACAAGTTAAGCAATTATTAATTTTATCTGACATCGGCTGAGGCAAGAAAGAGTCCCCAACGGGGTACTTAGCTTTTGAAGTCTTCGGTTTAGCTGAATTACAGGAGCTGGCCGACCGGCACTTGCGAACTGCTTCTGCTTCGGGCACCACGCGGCAAGAAAGACTGAGGAAGATGGCGTCGGCTGACGCTTTTATACCCCAGGCGCTCTGACGTCGGGGAATGAGCGACTTCAGCCGATGCCGGACCCAGACTTTGGAATCCGGCCGACCGAAGGGCTGCCTGAGGCAGGACAACCCATATGTGATGACTGCAGATGCATCCTTGAAGGACATCGTTCCATCTGTGTTGGATATCTTCGTTTATACTTAACAGTTGGGAATCTGTTCCAATCCTCTGGACCAGCTCATCCATTATATAGCTTGTGCCAGCCAAAAACTCTTGAAGCAAATCAATACCCACAATGCCCCTGTGTATATTACCAAAGATCGAGTTTGCAAGTATATATAATAAATGAGAGGAAGCCATGTCAAAAGTAAATACCCTAATGCCAGCCCAGGACAAGGGTACAAACCTACAGGAAATCTCAAAGGAGGGGGAAAGGAGGGTGGAATGTCAAGAATGAACAAAGATTGACAACACAGATGGAAAGTTATGGTGAGTACATAACTTCTTTATCTGATGGTGTCAATCTTCATTTATTCTTAACTGTTGGGACAGAGTCCCCAGCTACCTATACCCTGGGTGGTCTTATGGAAGGATATTTCTGAAAACCATAGAGCCAAAGGATGCTCTTTCCCTGGAGGCCATATCCAATTTGTAACAAGTGATAAAGGTATGAGGCATTGCCCAAGTAGCGGCCACACATATTTCATCCAGAGGCCTTGGAATGAAAAACAGCTGAAGTTGCAATATATCTGGTTGAGGGAGCCCTTACAGATGCAGGTACTTTATGATTCTTCTGTTCATAAACAAAGGTAACGTAATCTCTTAGCCATTTCAATAGGGCACCTTAGAAACAGGTTTACCCATCCTTGGTCTTGAAAAGGAGACAAACAGTTGGTCTGAAGTTCTACAATCCTTAGTTCTGTCCAGATAAAATCTCAGCTGTCTGTGGACATCTAACAGATGTAGATAGTATTTGCCTTTGTTAGATAAATGTGGAAAGAAAACTGGTAAATGAATTGTTTGACTCTGAGACCACCTTAGGAAGGAATGAAGTGTTGATCCTTAAGGACACACTGTCTTTATGGAAAACTATGTATGGCAGTTTCGCACTAAGTGCCTGTATTTCTGGAACCCTTCCAGCAGAAGTAATGGCCACTAGAGAGTTTTCCAGGAAAAGAAACTTGAGATAACAAGCAGTAGCTGGTTCAAAGGGAGGTAACACTAAATATTGCAAAATGAATGCAAGATCCCATGGGGGAAATGGATCCTTGAATGGAGGTCTAATATGTAGGATTCCCTTAAGAAACACTTTGCATAAGCGATGGGAGATTTGGGATTGATCATCGCAACCACTGTGAAAATTAGAGATGGCTGCTAGAGCAACTCTAAAGGTTGAAGCAGCTGCTCTCTGTTTGAAGAGGTTCGCCAGAAAATCTAACATTTTTTCAGCCGGGCTGAGAAAGGATCCAAATTATTCTTGGAAGCCCAAAGAGAAAATCTTCTCCATTTACTGTAATATAACTTCCTGGTGGATGGTCTATGAGAAGCCAGAAGAATTTTTCAGATAGGGGAAGTAATATTAGATTCTCTGGCGACTAATGGAATTGGAGAAACTCAGCCATGAGCTTGAGGGAGTGAAGGCCCGGGTGCGACAAAAGATCTGGAACTGGGTTCAGAATCCAAGGTTGATGAATCAAGTGAGGCCATAGGAAGAGAAAACAAACTTACCTGGGCCAGAATGGGGCAATGAGGATCACTCTGGATTGCAACCTCCGGGCTTTCTTCAGAAAAAAGGTAATGAGGAAAATGGGAGAGGGGATGCATAAAGGAGACCAGGGGGCCAATCTCGAAGGAGAGCATCTCTTGGTGACTATCCCTGAGGAGGGAGTAGGGCAAAGTATGCACTGCACTTGTTTACTGGGGAGGCAAATAGGTTGAAGCAAGGCTCACCCCATCGGCGAAATATTTGATGTGTTGTCCTATCTCACCTTCATTCTTACCAGGATGGGTTCAGATCCGATCCTCTGATCCGACTAAGCCTTTATACTCAAGCTCGAGGTCTTCCACTAGCTCATGGCTAAACTCTATCCCACCATGCACTAGGAAAGCTCACCAGATCTTGTTTGCCGCTAAAGAAGATCGGGTGCTCGTTCTACTGGCTCTGGCTAAGTATACTCTATTATAATCATGCAATACAAGAAGGTCCGGATTCATCAAAGACTGACCAGTCTCCATCTTCAAAATCTGACAAGTCTGGGAAGAGATATTCCTCTTCTAGTGCTTTATTGGAGCCTTCAAAAAAGGTTGCCAAAACTTCGACATCAGATCCTAAGTCTGTCGGATCCAAAAAATCTACAGCTCCGGCACCATCAGTCTCGGTGCTGGTGGAGATATTCCTCTTCTAGTGCTCTATTGGAGCCTTCAAAAAAGGTTGCCAAAACTTCGACATCGGATCCTAAGTCTGTCGGATCCAAAAAATCTACAGCTCCGGCACCATCAGTCTCGGTGCTGGTAGAGTTTGAACTCTATCCCACCATGCACTAGGAAAGCTCACCAGAGCCAGTCCCCTTGTCTTGGAGCCATTCTTCCCTACTTCAAGATCACCAATACTTCAACGGTCCAAGTCTCCAGCCCCCTATCCGACGATGATGTGGATGGAGTGGGTACAGAGGCTATTAAGTACATCGGCGCTGGCCAAGCTGTTATCGGATCCAACCCAGATGGCTTCGGATCTGACTTCTGAGCCAAAATGTCCTGAGCTGATATTAGTGGAGCCATCGGACTCGAGACCAATTACTGGATCTTTGGATCAGACCAGCACTCTGACATCTTCGGCTCCATCAAAGCTCAAGGAGTCTAGGAGTTGACGCTCTCCAATCAGGTCAGGGGAGGCAAGCCGGACTGGACAGTCGTCGGATCTGACTTCGCCTCTCGGGGCATCAGCTCGAGTGAACTTGGGGCCATCATCTTCGATCCCGGGGGTTCCCTCGACCTCTTCGCAGTTCCATGGTCCTCTCCCGACATTCTTCCCCCAAAAGCACCGGTGTCTGCCTCCATATCCTTGCATCCACAGGGACGTGGAGATCCTAGGCATCAATATGCCCCACAGGGTACCCCCCCACTCTTCTGAAATATCTCCAGATTACTCCTCTGAGGAGGTCCTGCGCAAGAGTTCATGTAAGAGGAAGCATTTAGATTCTCCAGAGGAGTCCATCACTTCTGATATGGACGTTGATGAAGCTGAAAGGTGCCCATGGTCACTTCCTGATGATGTCTGTTTAATTATTTCTAAGATGTCTCCAAAAGAGAGAGGTGGCTGGAAGTCCACCAACCCTTTGGCAGAGGATTCCATGTACCTGAAGGCCTTGGGATCTCACCCTACTTCCACTTGGGTGTCTCCACCTTTCGATGAACTTATGATTTAATTTTTCGAAAGGTGCGGGAATCTCCAGATTTAGTGGAACCTGTTCCTCGGAGGCCAAATAAGTTCATCACATCTCCCCTCAGACAAAGCCTTTTTAACTAAGGGAGTCCCATTAGATGCTATGGTGGTGGTGGCAGCCACCAAGAAGGAACTCAGAGACATCATCTTCTGTTCATCCACTGAACAAGGAGTCTCACACATTGGCCAGATATGGAAAGTGCATTTTTTCTTTAGCGAATTTTACTCTTAGATCACTGAATTACCTAACCCATTTTACTAGATTGCAGAGAGATCTCCTGAAGGAGTTAGGAGATATTCTCCAAGGTTCAGTAGCTGAAGGGGTTTCAGATAAAGTTTCCTCTCAGCTCTCCATCTTAAATTCAGTTGTCATCTCCTTCATGAGACTGATTTCTTATGCAGCGGATGAAGCAAGTAGAGCAGCAAGTTCAGGAATTTCCCCTAAGGAGACATTCGTGTATGCGCTTGTGTGACTTTGCGGAGCATTTTAAATGTTCCTTTGTGAACGCCCCATTTGATGGCTCATCCCTGTTCAGGACGAAAGTCAAGGACAAACTAACCAGGTGTGAGGAAGAAGGAAAGACCGTCTGCCGTAGGAGTCCGTTTTTCCCTACCTACCAGACCATATCCCAAAGTTCAGAAATTTAGTGGAAAAATGTGCTTTCGAAAATCTCAGAGAGCTTTCCAGGACATGTGGTAAATCTTGCCCCAGGGGCAAAGGGAAAAGTAATAATGGAAGATGCCATCCACGTGGCAGAGGGGGTCCACAGAATCACGGCAACAGAGAATCTTTCTTTGGTAAGCCCTTCCAGCACTCCTGAAAGAAGGCCTGCCTATCCATCTCTGAAGACAGTCGGGGGCCATTTATCTTTGTACCCAGAAACCTGGCAACTAATAAAAGACAAACTGGTACAAAACATCATATCCAAAGATCCCAGACATTCCACCCATTCAAAGGAAACAGGCAATGTTAGAAATTCAAAAGTTGCTAGACAAGAGAGTCATCCAATCAGTCCCCACAGACCAAATAGGATCCAGAACTTACTCGAGATTCTTTTTAGTTCTAAAGAAAACAGGGGACTGGAGACCAATTCTGGATCTCAGCAATCTAAACAAATCAGTAAAAAGTCCAAGTTCTGGATGGTAACACTGCAGTCGATACTCCGATTAATGGGAGAAGACAATTGGATGTGCTCGATAGACCTCCAATATGCGTATTACCACATAAAAATGGACAGGCGATCAAGGAGACACCTACGCTTTCGGCTGGGAGCCAGTCACTACCAGTTTCGAGCTCTGCCTTTTGGCCTCACTACAGCTGCCAGAGTGTTTACCAAATGTATGGCAGTAGTCGCGGCTCACTTGAGGTGAGGTGCCTAGGATTCTGGGTGTTTTCATATTTGGACTGGCTCCTCACCACCACCACGGAGCAGCTACTAATAAAAGCAAGAGACACCACCTTATACCTCTGCTCTCGACTAGGAATTACAAAAAACTACAAGAAATCTGCCTTGCTGCCTTTTCAGCATGTAGCATTTATAGGTGCAGAATTGGATTCAATAAATGTGATGGCCAGGCTTCCTCCAGAAAGAGTTCAAGTTCTGTGATGCCAGGTTCTGCATCTCCTCACAAAGAAAAAAGCACAAGCAAGGTTACTCCTAAAGGTCTTAGGGACCATGGCAGCAGCAATACCCTTGATCCCCTTAGCATGTCTACACATCAGAATTCTACAGTGGCTACTGTCCACTCAATTGTCGATGCAGAAATTGTCAATGTACCAAAAAATAATGGCAACAGAAACTTGCAAAAAAGACCACCATTGGTGGCTTTAGTCCACTCATGTGATGCTAAGTCGAGCATTTGTACTTCCCCAACCATTGGCCACAGTGACCACGGATGCCTCTCAGGGTGGGGGGAGGGGGGCATTATCTGGGAAAGACTGTCCAAGGCACCTGGCAGGATCACGAGGCCCATTTGTACATCAATATCCTAGAGATGAGAGCAGTGCTTCTAGTGTTGTAAGCATTTTAGGACTCTCTTCCACTTGGAACTATTGCAATACAGACAGACATGTCAGTTGTATGGTACATAAACAAGGAGGAACCAGATCTTACCCCCTTTGTCGAGAGGCTCAGAGTATGGCAGTGGGCGTCCTCCTCTCAACGTTTTCTGACAACAATGCCCATCCTGGAGAAATCCAATGTGATAGCTGACAGACTCAGACAAATGATTCTGATGCCTCACTAGTGGCCCCTAAAACAGGAGGCAGCGGAAAAGATTTTCCACAAATTGGGTCAGCCTTGCTGAGACCTTTTTGCGACATCCATAAATACCAAATGCAGCAGCTACTTTGCCCTGACCCCCTCTCTGGGGGAGTCACCAAGGGATCCACTTGTTCATGATTGGCCATTGGGTCTTCTCTATGCTTTTCCTTCCTTTCCATTAAAACCCAAAGTTCTTCAGAAAGCCAGTTGCTTGGGAAGGGACTTGATACCCATCGCCCCATACTGGCCTCATCAAATCTAGTTCTCCTTTCTGTGGCCTCATCTTTGGGAGGAACCCTGGATTCTGGACCCTTTGACTCGTGTGTCAGGAACACTCCATCCTTCTCCTCAGACCCTCAAACTGACAGCTTGACTGCTCCCATTCCAACCATAGCCAGGTTTCTAATCTCTCCATCAGTTAAAAATATCTGCTGACAAAACCACTGAAGAATGGAGGATTCTCACTTGTAAATCTCCAAAGCCACGTAGTGAGGGCTTGTATTAAGGTTAAAACAGTTTATTAACTCAAAAAATTAACGTTAAACACTGCAAAGCGTTTTTCGTTCCAACCAATGTTAGAACTTCTTCAGACAACAACTCAAATGCTACAACTTCCTTTTAAACATTCATTAATTGATGTGAAGCAGGTGCTTGCAATAAGTTACTAACATATACTCCTTCTACTTTAAAGAGCTATAGACATTCAGTTTCTGTGTTACAATTACCTTGAAGTGTAACCATAAACAAAGCACAATAAATCAAACTAGACATGAATACTACCTTGTCATAAGTATACAAATACAACCCAAATGTACTTGTTAATGATATAAGATTGTTTAAACATTAAAAGACAGTTGCTTAATAACAAATGTTGAAAAGTCTCAAAATTACATATATATAAAAAATTCCCTAAAACCAAGTACTTAAATATAAAGTCATCTAATATAATAATAAAAAATATTTCTATATATATAAAATATTCTGTATATAATGTGTGTATAGAAATATGTATATAAACAAATATGTATATAAAAGTTACCTTAATAAAGATCTAATATTAACCAGGATTTTACCAGTGCCTTTACATTTACCTATTGTCCAGAAGCTCTGGACATAGGGAAGATAGTGAAGAAATATTGGCGGTTTTTATGTTTGGACAAGAATTTATCTCAAATCTTTAATTTTGGTCCCGTAATTTCATACAGGAGGGGTAACAACCTTAAAAAACTTCTTGAAATTAAACCTAGAGCCAAGAAAACTAAGAGGCACTAGGAAATGTGGCACATGTAATTATTGTACTTATATAGAAACATCTGACAAGTTCACTATCAGAAATGAAACTTTTCATGTCAATGATTTATACAACTGTAATTCTAAGGCAATTATTTATTTGGCACAGTGTACACAGTGCCCTTCATTTTACGTGGGCAAGACAGAGAGGCGTCTGCGTGATAGGATTTATGAACATAACTACGCAATTGCAAAAAACAAAAATGAAAACGCCCTGGCTAGACACTGTGCCAAAAATGTGGGTCACACATTTAAATTTATGGTGATTAGTCAAATTAACAAAGGAATAGAAGAACAAAACTTTGTGAATGACAATCTGTTAAAATTACAACTTGAGAGAAATGAATTAAAATGGCAATTACGGCTGGTGGCTTGTAGTGAACCAGGCTTAAATGAGTACTGCTCAATTGCATGTATTTTAAAGATTAATGAATGTCTATAGCTCTTTAAAGTAGAGGGAGTATATGTTAGTAACTTATTGCAAGCACCTGCTTCACATCAATTAATGGATGTTTAAAAGGAAGTTGTAGCATTTGAGTTGTTGTCTGAAGAAGTTCTAACATTGGTTGGAACGAAAAACGCTTTGCAGTGTTTAACGTTAATTTTTTGAGTTAATAAACGGTTTTAACCTTAATACAAGCTCTCACTACGTGGCTTTGGAGATTTACAAGTGAGAATCCTCTATTCTTCAGTGGTTTTGTCAGCAGATATTTTTAAGTGTGTGATACTGTTTTCCTGGTTTGCTCTCCCATCAGTTAAACGCATCCTAATCTCTTCTCATAAGGCTTCAACGAGAAAGATATAGAGAAGCAAATGGAAAAGATTCTCATTACGGGCTTCTCGTAACCACATTGATCCCTTTACTGCCCCAGTTAATTCCATTCTAGAGTTCCTAGCAAAATTATTCAGTGAGGGTGCAGCCATGGCTACAATTAGAGTTTAAGTAGCAGCGAGATCTAGTTTTCGTATAGGTGAATCTGGCCTCAACATGTCTTATACGCTATGCAAAGCATTTCTTAAAGGTACTCTATTACTTTGACCACCTATCAGAGACCCCCCCAGCACCATGAGACTTGAATTTCATCCTGTCTTGTTTAATTTTTCCCCCTTTTGAGCCAGCATCATCTTGTGAACAAGTTTTTAACATGGAAAACTATTCTCTTGATAGCAATTACCTCTACTAGAACAGTGTCAGAGATGCAAGCCTAGTCTGTAAAGCCCATGTACTTGCTTTTCCATAGAGACAGGGTCTCCTTACAAATAAACTCTTCCTTTTTGCCAAAAGTATATTTAGAGTCAAATTTGAAAATCTATACAGCTACCAGCTTTTTACCTAAATTACGGGAAAAAGGCAGAATACATGTTACATCAACTGGATATGCATAGACAATTACGTTTCTACTTACACAGGACTAAGAACGTCAAAATATTTGACCAGCTATTTATATCATTTTCCGATTCAAAGAAAGGTACTTCAGTCTCTAAAGTGACCCTTTCGAAACAGCTTTCAGATTGCATATCTTTCATCTATAAATCTCAAAACAGAGATTTTCCCCATAGAGTTAAAGCCCACTCTACAACAGCCATTGCAACCTCATCCAACTTTCCGGCTAGACTACCAATAGATACCATTTGTGCTGCGGCAACATGGGTGAGACCTCATACCTTTATCACTCATTAAAAACTTGATTTGGCCTCCAGGAACATGGCCTCCTTTGGTTCCACGATTCTGAATAATATTCTCCCTTGAGCCACCCAAGAAAGATGGAGCTAGGAATGCTGTCCCATCCTGGAAAGAATGAATGCAAGATAGGACAACACAAAGAAGATATGTACTCACCATAACGTTCCATTTGTGTTGTCCCATCTTCTCCTTCCTTTTTACATCCCACCCTGCTTCCCCCGGCCATTTTTACTCCTGGAAGACAGAGTTGGTACAACTGGATATCATTATTCTCTGGACTTCTTTATTGTACTATGAATTACTGAACTGCCTTTATTTTTATTACGCTTATTATAACTACAAACAAGATCTGGGGAGCTTTCCTAGTGCATGCTGGGATAGGGTTTAGCCATGAGGTAGTGGAAGACCTCAAGCTTGAGTATAAAGGCAGAGTCAGATCTGAGGATCAGATCCGAACCCATCCTGGTAAGAATGAAGGCGAAATGGACAACACACATGGAATGTTATGGTGAGTACATAACTTTTTTTTGCCACTTTGGAATTTAGAGACCACTCGTGCGGCAGCAAGATGCATCTGCTCAACTTGTCCACGAGCATGTTGGAACTCCCTGGGATGTGCATTGCCACAAGAAAGTTGTTGTATCTTTCGGCTTTTCTTGGTTAGGGGTCGCCACAGCGGAACTCCGGTCCGCTAATGATTGGCAGTAGATTTTTACGTACAGAGTTGCCAGCTCTGACGCACAACCTTCAACGGTTGTACTATTCACGCATGTCTCCACACAGAAGACGCTTTAGCTGAGAATCGAACAGGACAACATCTTACTGTGAGGCGACAATGCTACCGCAGCACCACTACCGCAGTACTAGTGATTGGAAGATACTGCCCACTGCCAAATTCTGAGAGCTTCCCGGCAGAGGGAAGAGGATTTGGTTCCCCCTTGTTTGATGTACCAGACTACCGACATGTTGGTCCCCGTGTGGTGGAGCATTTGCCAATTGTGTCATCGCACAATGGGAAAACACGTTTTTATTTACAAATGAAGTATATAAAAAACATGTCGCCTGGTACACCAGATACCAGGACGACATGTTTTTTCTGTGGAACGGCCCTGTTGAAGACATAAAGGGCTTCATTGATACTATGAAGACTTTCACTAGTTTTCTGGATTTTACTTTTGAAGTTGATGTCAATGAAATAAACTATTTGGACATAATGCTTATTAAGGATTATAGGGAATCGAGATTCATGAGTAGTATTTATCGCAAACCCACGTATTCCAATGGGTTCCTGCATTTTAGTAGTTGCCACCCTTACCATCAAAAGAAAGCTGTGGTCAAAGGACAGATGGTAAGGGCAGCACGTATGACCACCAGAGATACGGATTTTGTTAAGGAATGCGATAAATTAACTAGCATGTTTATCAATAGGGGTTACCCCCAAGTCCTTCTTATTGAAATTAAAAAAGAAGTAGAAGGCAAAAGGAGGGCTGGCCATTTTTGGCCTATTTTGAATTCAGAGCATTTTTATAGCAATATGGAACATGACAACAAGGTAATTGAATTGGGGAATACAGCTAGGAAGGATGTAGGAACTAAGTTTTTGTGTACGTTTTCCGTTGATCATTATTATATCAGGGACATTTTACAGAAGAATTGGTTAATAATTAAAGAAGACAAACAGTTAACTGACTTATTAGGCATAGTTCCAGGATTTACTTTTAGAAAAGGTTTGTCGCTGAAGTCCCTCCTGGAGAGGAACAATAACAACAAAAAAACATTTTCTAACAGGCGTCAAGGGATGACCCGATGTGGGACATGCCGTCAGTGCAAATGTATTCTAGAGGGGTTCCAATTCAACATCAATGGGAATACATACAAAGTTATGGGCAGTTTTAATTGTGAGTCTAAGGCAGTCGTTTATGTTGCCCTATGCACCCTTTGTTCGGCTTTCTATATAGGAAAGAAAACGGATATATGAACATCTTTATGCTATTTCAAAGGGCGACATAAAGAATGCACTAGCCTGTCATATTGTTGACTATCCGGGGCATGCTTTCCATTTTGTGGTGGTAAAACAAGTATCCACAGATCCAAATAGTGGCCCCTGGCAGTTAATTTTAGAAAAGGAAGAACTCCTTTGGCAAGTGAGAACGGCAGCGTACACCTATCCTGGCTTGAATGAGGCTATTGCCTTGTCCTGCATCCTTAGATTATTAGCCATGAGGAGATAAATTAGGTTTGATTTTACCTTTGGCTGATTCCCTTGAGGTCTATTCTTCGTTGCTTAAGTGCATCCTACTTCTTTGGATGTTTGTCCATTTCTTGTAGCTTCATAGTTTTTACCTTTGAATAACAGGTTTATTACCATGTTTCCTGGTTAGGCTTAGGTAGCCTTTTTTAGGTGACCTTCATGTGTTTTCCGTGGGGGTTTGATTTGGGAGCATTATTGTTTTGTTTTTTAAGTTTTATAAGGCAACACTATCTGATGTGTAAGGATTGTTTTCCTTCTGCCACATTGGTTTTTTAATACATGTTATTGATATCCATTTAGTTCATAACATTTTTTTAGTATTTATTTGTTTGTATATATACATTGGAATAATTAGAATGTTTATCCTATTGAGGTATTTTTATAAAAGAATGGTGTGATTTTATATATATATATATATATATATATATATATATATATATACTGATAAAAGATGCCTTTCTGTTTAACCAAGACGAAAAAGTAGATGTGGTTTTACACTTGAATGTTTTTATATGAATGTCTTTTGTTAATTAAAATTCGTTAATTAGGGAGGGGTTACTAGTATTTAACCTCATCCTTTTATTGATTCTAACTGTTTTGTCTGAGGAAGGAGGGTTAGTGAACCTTCCGAAAGTTCTTGGTTAATAAAGTGCTAACACCATTGTTTTTAAAGCTATCGCCTGCTTATTGGAACATTTATTACTTCTGCACTCAGCTTCCTTCGTGGTTCTCTTTTTCAAAAGTTTGATTGGATTGCAACCATTCTTGGAGGAAGAGCATTCTGAAAGGATGGTAATGCTAGGAGCACTGCTCTCAACTCAAGACGCTGATGTGCAAGTTGGCCTCTTGAGAAGGCCAAGTGCCTTGGACTGTCTTTCCCAGACAATACCCCCCCACAACTGGGAGGCATCTGTGGTCACTATGGCCTTGGGTTAAGGGGGAACAAAAGGCCATCCCCATAAGGATCTTTTCTTACTCCATCCACCAAGACAGATCTTTCTTGATAGGTTTCTGTTATCAAGATCGGATGACAATGAGTAAGGATGGACCACTGTGAGACTAGAAGCCATTTAAGTATTGTCATGTGAAACTGTACCATGGAAACTAAGGTGATAGCTGCTGCCATGGAACCCAGAGTTTGAAAAACAAGAACAGCAGGCACTTTTCATTTTGGTAAAATGGACTGAACTTGGCAACTTATCTTTTGTAGTCTGTGAAGGGGTAGAGAGGTTATGCAGGAGACTGTATCGAGTCGTGCTCCGATGTATTCAAAGTCTTGAGTGGGGGACAGCTGAGACTTCTCGTAGTTCACTGTGATGCTGAAGGACTTGAAGAGATGTGTGATGCTCTTAAGTTTTGGATCAGTAGGTAGATGCCTGGTGGGGACGGTGAGGAGCCAGTTGTCTTGATAAGGAAACACCGGGAATCCATGTAATCTCACACTGGCCGTGACGGCCAACACACATTTGAACACCCTGGAGGCCGTGGTGAGATGAAATGGCAGAGCTCTGAACTGGTAATGACTAGCTCCCAGCTGAAAGCAGAGAAACCTTCTTGAGCGCTTGTCTATTTTTATGTGGTAATACTCATCTTGAAGGTCTATAGAGCACATCCAATAGTCTTTCTCTAGAAAGGGGAGACTAGACTGAACAGTGACCATATGGAATTTTGTCTGCTGGACAAACTTGCTTAGAAGGCTGAGGTCTAGTATTTGGTCCTCTAGTCCCCTGTTGTTTTTTTGGCACTAAAAAGAGTCTTGAGGAAAACCCGGATGCTAACTGTTCTGATGGGACTTCTTGGATGACTCTTTTGCAGCAGCCTTTGCATTTCTTTGACGGCTTGATACCTTTACCACTCCTATGATGCCTGGAGAAGGATTGTTGAGGGGTAGAAAAATGAATGCCCACAGCAAACAGGGTTTTACTATCCTTTTCACAACAGGCTAGTGTGACCTTTGCTTTAGGGCTAAACAGGGAAGGTCCATCAAATGAATTTTTGACCAAGGAAGACTTGAAGGGCTCCGCTAAGTCACACAAGTACATTTAGCTGTGTCGCCTAATGGCAACACCAGAACCCGTTGCTCTGGTCATCCCTTTCACTGCATGGGTGAAGAGTCACATGGACGAGTTTGATAGACTCAAGTGTGTCTAGCTGTGAGGCAACCTTATCTTGTACCTCGCTGGACATAGCCCCAGCTAGAGCTTCCGATAATTCCTTAATCATGTCTCTCTGGAGTCTAGTAAAATGTGCCATAAAGTTCAATGACCTAAGTGCGAAGGTCGATGAAGCGCAAACTCTCTTTCCAAACTTGTTTCTCCTTCTGGACTCCATGTTAGGAGGATGAACAGGAGGACTCTCTTCAGCTAGCTCTTTTTTGGTGGCAACCGCCACCACCATGGCATCTACTGGCAAAACCTTCACCCAATATTAGTAGTCTTCTGGTGGAGATATTTTATCTGGTCTCCAGAGAATGGGCTCTATGGCATCAGAGGCCTTCCAAGCCTGCTGCGTGATTAGCTTGACAAGTTCATCTGCAGGTGGGAACACCCAGGAGGTAGATGTTCTGGCAATGAAGGCTTGCAAATACATGGTTTCCTCTGAGGGTGGGTCTTGGGACTTCCAGTTACCCCTCTGTTTCAGAATTTCTAGGATGTCTCCAAAGGAAGCATCCTCCGCAGGTGACTATGGGGAACCCTCCTCTTCATCGAAATCCGTGTCCTCTGTGACAGATTCTTCAGGGAAATCCAGATGCTTTCGCTTGCATGTCCTCTTTTGGGGTGGCTTCTCAGTAGGAATCTCTGGAGAGGACTCCTAAGAAGAGGGGCCCTGTAACTGGGTAACTTGAAGCTTCTGTACTCGCTTGTCCTGTCGCAGAGATTGGTGTCAGCTCTGGACCAGTGGAAATGGAAATATGGCACTCTGATATGGGTGGGGCCAAGTGAGAGCTTGTGGAGGCTAAGGCCTTCTACATAACCTGAAAGGCAGTACCCCGTTAAGAAGAGTGGGGGTCCAGAACCGAGAAGGACCACCTCGGAACCGAGGTCACACTCCATTCTGAGGGACCGCCCTCCAAGGTTGGAGCCAGGAAAGGACCTGAAACCATTAAAGTTTCTGGAATCGGGATCGGCATGATACCCTAACTAGTTGCTGACCCGGAAACTACGGAACCGACGGCGGTGTCTCAACAGACTCAGTTGGCTCCATGGTAGGAACAGACAATGTCAGAGCAACCTCTGGTGCTGACATGGACAAACCTAATGGCACTGAAACAGCCGGCACCGGGGGTATCATAGTGCTGGGCTCCAAAACTGTAGTCAGAGTACAAGTAAGAGTCTTGGGTGAAAATGTCTCCAATCCAGGTGGAAGAGGGGCCTGAGAATGGGCAGGAATGCCTCTGGCCAGCAACAGTTGATCCACCAACCTTACAACATCCAACTCGGACTCCTGGAGGACCGTACTGAAAGGGCTGAAGGAGAGTCTGGTCTTTCAAGGAATGGACTAGGTAGCTGCCCCACTTAGGGGTCTATAGTTGAGGAATATCTCGTCCTGCACAATTCCAATAAAAGCTTCAGCGCTGAGAGGGTGGGCTGTGACTATCACTGCCGATGTAAATGTGTGCTGAGTAGAAGGCGAAGTCGGTGCCGAGCCAGAACCTATAGAGGCTGGTGCTGACAAGGTCGTTGACGGTGCCAAGGTGGCACAAGCTTTAAGTTTTGGAACCTTAACAGTCAGTTCTGAAGGGTGTGGCACAGAGGATTTAGGTTTAGGAGCCTCTGGAACGGTGGGTGAAGTCAGTACTGAAAGGCTTTTTTTTCCTGGTAGATTTTATTTTGTGTCTGCCTTGGACAAGGCTTCACTAAAAGAGGATTTAAGTAGACCTTTAAGGAAGAGCTTATTCCTGCGCTCTGCTAAGGTTCTCTGACTGAACCCCTTACACAAATCACAATCCAAATCCAAATGAGGTGCTCCTAAACAGTAGACGCATGAAAGATGCCCATCGGAATTGGGCATCTTTCTATCACAGTCTTGGCAACATTTAAATCCTGCTGTGCCTTTAGACGGTTTGTCAGTCATAGCTGGTTTATCAGACATATCAAAAATAGTAACGGGTGAAAACAAAACCATGTCTGATAAAATACACTCGCGAACGCAAAGGAGTAAAAGGGAAAGTAAGGAAGGAGACGAGATCTACAAACAATGGTAGATAAGATTACCTGAGGTAATGGGGCAAGTACCAACAATAGTACTAAAGGAAAACCCAAATAAGGTTCAAAGAAAAAGGGGGTAGAGGAAAAGAGTATATGACTATATAGAGATATGTAAATGGATAGCGAGAGGAAAAGGAGAATTAGGGAGAAATTTTTTCAAAGCTATCGCAATAAAATTGGAAACTAGAAAAACACTTAGCTGAGAGAAGGCTGACGAGTCTTGCTGCTAGAGTGGCAAATGAGATCTGGGGTAATATACACAGGGGCATTATGGGTAGAAACTTGGCTTGAGAGTTTTTGGCTGGCACGAGTTGTATAACGGCCGAGCAGGTTCCGAAGATAAGAAAAGATTCCCAACTGCCAAGAATAAAGACCGACAACATCAGATATAATGTTCAGGAGAAGAAGTAAGGTTAATGAAGGCAGGAATTCAGCAATTTATATAATTTAAGAATTAATAAAAATTGTTAAGAAAATCTGTATGCAGAAAATTTGAAAATAACAATAAAGTACAGTTGCCAAGTCCTACTTATCTGTACCAGTAGATGTTGGTAGAACACACTGCCTTGCTGGCATCCATGTAGTAGTGCCATGCTACCCTCCTATGGCAGTCTACTAAAACTCAGAGCCCTTCACACTGCCTGTGTGTGGGTATGATGGGACAATCACCTGGTGGTACAGGAACAGCCTGACAGACCCTCAGACAGGACCCTTTCCCTTTCCTAGGGGTCCAGCAGGAAGAGAAGATGGAAACAAGCTTTACAAACACCTACTGTTCCCATCCACAAACCACATACATACAAACACACACACACACAACATTCAAGGCTAGAGAGCAGCACTAAATGGCAGCTCAAACACCAAACTATGTACACCCAAAAAAGGGGATAGTGAGTAGGTCCTGCTAATATGGCAGTGTGTTCTATAAACATGTTGTCACAGGTAAGTAGGATTCACACAGCTGTACTATGTTCAACAAAAACACTGCCATACTGACATTCTGGTAGCTTATCCAACCTGTTACGAGATGGATAAATATCTAGGAACCCCTGGAGATCGGTCCTAGCGAAGTCTGCTCTGGATCTAGAAAATGCATCCAACTTGCAGTGCTTCATAAATGTCTGGACAGATGACCAAGTTGCTGCCTCTAGAATACTTTGAAAGTCCACTCCTTTCCAATATGCCACTGACGGGGAAAAGGCCCTGGTGGAATGTGCCTTTACTTTGCCTGGATTCACCTTACTATGGTGGGTGTAACAAAAAAAAAACAATACCAAAGAAAGACCAACAGGCATTCATTTGCTTAGAGGAAGGTCGACCCTTTTCCTCTATGTGAGAAATAAAACAAGCCTTTCTGAAGGATTTTGTTCTCTCAAGATAATACCCGAGCTGCCAATGCACATCCAAAGTATGGTTGATAGATTAAGAGTGAATTCTGAGACCACTTTTGACATGAAAGAGGGGTTACTATGTAACATAATCCTACCTCTGCAGAAAATGATGCAAGGTTGTTCCACTATGAAAACCTGCAGCTCACAGACTCACCTTGAAGATGTCTGAGCAATAAGCAAAACAGCTTTCCATGTTAAGAGCTTCAGATCAGCCTGAGCAGGCGGTTCGAAAGGTGGCAAGGTCCACTCATGAACCGTTTTACCAAAAAAGAAAGAGGGGGATCCACTGGCAGACCAGCAGAGATTGCCATTAAATACACCTTCAACAATTGGCTCATCTTCTGATGTCATTCTAAGGGGATCGACAGACCAAGATGCTTTGCCAGAGATGGCCTGCACCTGTAGCCCTTGGGATTCTGGATACTGGCCAAGGCTCTTGCCACCCCTACAGTGCCTTTTTTAAGCAAGGTTCAAATGACAAATTCACCACCGTAACAGGTACAAGTATGCAAAATCTGAGGGTAATGCTATTCAATGCTAGAAGTCTAAACCTCAAAATGCACTCACTTGAGGCACTCCTTAAAATGGAGAACATTGACATTTGTGCAGTGACAGAGACCTGGTTCAAGGCTCCAGAGAGCACCCCTGCATTACCAGGCTATAATTCATACCACACCTTTTAGCCACCTAACTTAGACTGAAACGCTAAAGGTGGAGGCGTCCATATTCATTAAGTATATCCACACCTCCAGGATAGTTGCTCAGCATAATGCATCCAAAATTATCCAAGTGCAAGTAACTTTGGGCAAGACTCCAATCCAAACTGTAGCTTGCTACAGATCCCCCCATGCCCCAGGATTCCCACCCCTCATTTCTTGACACACTGGAAAATATTAGGGTACAACCTAACACCCTAATAATGGACGATTTCAACTACTCAACCATTAACTGGAAAAACTACTCCTGTACTAACTCTTTTGCTCAACGTTTTCTGGAATTCATAAATTCCAATGCCTTGGATCAACTTATCCACGTCCCCACCAGGGGCAGCAATATCCTAGACCTGGTCATTACCAACATAGGCAACCGATGTTCCACACCAGAGGTCAATTCCTCATTGGTCAGATCTGACCACAAGCTAATCACCCTAGACATCCACATCCCACCCCCACCCCCCATTAGGGAAACCACCGTAATTTTTTTTTCCAAAGCCAACTTCACGCTTTTTAAGACAGAAGTGGCAAACTTCATGACACCCATGCAGACAGACAATAGAGGTATGACTGCTGAATCCTACACAAATGCACTTTATAAGCACTTACATGAGTGCATGGATCGTGCAATCCCCAACAGAACCAAGATGCTATCCTTTAAAAAAAGGAAGCCAATCTGGTGGTCCCCTGTCATAAACAAACTCTACAACAGAAGAAAGAAACTGTTGCAAAAAAAAAAGAGTAAAATCCTATGAGTGGAGGAGCTCCCTGGTCAGCCACAGTAAGATGATGAGATCCCTCAAAATCCTCCAAAGCTAGTTACGAAAACAAAATTGCCACCGTACAACTACAAAGCATTCTATAGCTATCTATAGAGTCGTTTGGTATTTCTGTGTTTGTTGGCGTATTAAAAAGTGGAAGACCATCAATTTTTTCTCTGGTAGCTGTTTTTTATTATTTTTATGTTTACAAGTTTGCTGTTTCCGTTTGGAGTACCTTACTTTCATTCTATAGCTATGTCAAGAATCACAATGGCAACACTCAGATCTGCTCTGAGTTACAGCACAATGGCACTAAATATACAGAACCAACTGATATTACCAACATCCTGGCAGATAGATGCAGTTCTAACTTTACCCCCCTCACCCCCTAAAGGGCCCATCTCCATACTGGATGAATGCAAAGTTCCTGTAATCACGGCTGCACAGGTAAAAACCACACTTTCCAAAGCCAAGAACACAGCATCCATGGGACCTGACAACATCCCAGGCTGCATTCTACACGAACTACAGAATGAATTGGCACCCCACCCAAGTACCATGTTCAATCATAGCCTTACCTCAGGCTTTGTGCCCACTGAATGGTGCACAGCGACGGTTATCCCACTCCACAAAGGGGGAGCCACCACGGACCCCGGGCACTACCGCCCCATTAGCCTGACAAGCCTGGTCTGCAAGGCTATGGAACATATTATCATGGAACCTATAAACAATAATATTGGTAATCTCCAAACTCTGGACCCCACCCAGTTTGGGTTTGTAAAAGGCAGATCATGTCTCCTAAACCTGACGGACTTCTTTGAAGCGGTCAAAGCCGTAGATGAGGGTAAGGTGATTCACACAGCCTATCTAGATTTCGCCAAGACTTTCGACACCATCCCCCACTCTGGAATTATAGATAAACTCACTAAACTAAGTAAAAATCTGTATGTCACAAGATGGGTTGCCAACTGGCTCACTGACAGAAGCCACACTGTGAAAGCAGCTGACTCCAAATCTGACTTCAGACCAGTGCGAGTGGAGTACCACAGGGTTCAGTCCTGGGTCCTCTCCTGTTTGGTATCTACTTCTCTGAAGTACAGGCTAACACAGAAGGTCTTTGGCTAACAAAGTTCGCAGATGACTGCAAACTAGGAGCCATAATCTAAACTCTTAACGATGTGGACATCCTACAAAAGGGCTTCACTGAGACAGATGCCTGATGTCAAAGCCATGGCCTCAAGCTCTATGCCAAAAAGTGCATGGTTATCCCTTTGGGTAAAAACTCTGTATCCATGAACTACCACACAGACGGTAGTCTACTTAACACCGAAAGTGTGATAAGAGACCTTGGGACACAAGTGGAGAGTAGTCTCTCCTTTGATAATCACATTGCCACAGTAGTCAGGAAATCCTTCTACGTGGCACACCTCATCTTTTCTCATCCAGGAAAAAAGAGGTCATTGCTCCCCTCTAATCGTCACTCATTAGACCCATTTATAGAATACAGTGCCCCTTTTGGTATTTGGTACCTCACCATCTACAGCAACTGGAAAGGCTGCAGAAATACCTCATAAAGAGGATTACCAGCCTCAAACAGATGCCCTATGCAGACCATCTTAAAAAACTCCAGCTTTACTCCGTCGCATATCACCTACTCAGAGGCTATCTCTGCCTAACATACAAAGCTATGTCAAACCCAGAGCTGTTGCACATGCTCCACTTAAAGAAATCCCAATCCCTCAGAGCTATACTAGGGACCTAAACCTTGTCACAACAATAAACAGAACGTGCTGGAGGGATAGATTCCTGTCTCAGAGACTTCCCATACCCTGGAACAAACTACCTATCTATATCAAACAAAGCTCCTCATTAGCACTCTTCAAGAAAAATCTTGATGATTGGATGGGAGATAGGAAATTCACCCCAGGGATCACTTCTGTGGCTCTGCTCAACAGGGGCACAAGAAAATTATTTTCTTGAGTGACGAAAGCCATGGTACCTTTTTGGCTAGGCTTATATAGGCCCTAGGGCAATAGCCTAGTACCTACCTATGAACTTATGAACCTTAAAGGTTGCATATGATAAGCTATCCTGAAATAGTTCACACAAATTTTTCAAGACAAAAAGGAATGTTAACCTCAAGAAACTCTGTTTTCCAGTTTAGATACCACTTAGAAAACCTCATCCAGTTGCAAACAAAAATTTCCTAGTAGCAGGTTTTCTGGCCACTAACACCTGCTGCACATCTTCATGAAAAATTACCTAAACAGAGTCTAGATTGAATTATCCAGGCTGTCAGTTGCTCCAAACTGGGATGCTCCAGCTTCCCCTGAGACTGTGTGAGCAAATCCAGAGTGTGAGGAAGTCTGTGGTAATTGCCCTCGGCCAATACAATTAGAAGGGAGAACACAATAAATGTCTGAGCCAACAGGGTGCCACGATCATTGGAATTTCTTTCTGAATCCTCAGAAGTACCTTGTGAATCAGTGGAAAGGGTGGAAATGCATACATGAACATTCCCACCCAAGAAAATGAGAATGCATCTGTCCTCCAAGCATGTCTGCAAGGATATATTAAACAGAATTTATCCCGCTGTCTGTTTTGAAAGGAGGCAAACAGATCTACTTGAGGTATTCCCCACATCTGGAAAAGATCCTGGAACACCACTGCCTTGAGATGCCACTTGTCTGGATCTGCAAAGGATCTGCTTAGTCAGTCTACCACAACATTTTGCTCTGACAGGATGTATGATGTCTGAAGAGTCAGAGAATGCTGTAGAAGCAGCTTCCAGGTCACCACTGCCAAATGGCACTAAGGGTATGACCTTCTACTTCTTTGTTTGTTGAGGTACTGTATCACTGAGATGCTGCCTGTAACAACCAAACAAGGACCTTGAATCCAAATGTGGTGAAGGAGTTTCAAGGAGTGTTATCACCACTAACATTTCCTTGATGTTCCCATTGGCACAATTCCTCAAGTGAAGTCAAATGTATCTGTGTGGATAGGCTGCACTGGAAAAGGTGAAAAGAAAAGAAGTCCTGGATTGATACTCAACTGTGCTCTCCACCATGTAATTCCTGGCTGATGATGGCCAGCACCAGCAACTGGGATTCCAAGGAATGAAGGTGATGGGACCTTGTATTCAGGAAGAAAGGCCATACTTTTGTCTGCGTTTTTCAAGTACCACTGGAAGACGAATGTTTGCAAGGGTGTCAGCCACAACTTCCAAAGGTTCAGCCTGAACCCTAGTTGGGAGGGTAAGGTTGAAACATTTTCTAGTGATTCCAAACAACTGGATACAGACTCTGCAAAGGTCAGCAAATCCAAGCAAGGACAAATTGTGAATGCCAAGAGACTGGTAGTGATTCACTACTGGAGCAAGGCATTTGGTAAATACTCAAAGTGCAATGGATAGCCCAAAGGGCAGTGCAGAGAGAACTGATACTGCAAACTAGACATAACAAAAATCTCAGGTGTCTCCTGAAACGATGACGATGCACATCCTTCAAGTCCAGGGTCACAACAGAAGAGAAAGCAACATCTGCCGGGTGAGCATCTTGAACATGGGGACTGCGACAAAAGTATTCAGAAAGGATAGGTCCAACACTCGTCTCCACAACTGATCTTATACAGGGACTAGGAAAATTCCAGAGTAGAAATATTTCATTCTCTCCAAAGGAGGGACCAGCTATATGACCAGAGTCCAGCATTTGCTGGAGTGTTGGAGGAATAATAAAGTCTGGTCTGACTGGTGAGAGGGAAACTCCCTGAACAGAAGCAGACGTTTCTTACACTGCCACCTGTAGCCACTGGCAAAGAGGGAGGGAGGGCCCTATTTATCAGAAACCACTGATGACCAGGCCACTTTAGTGAAAGCTAACTTTGGAAACAGGGCAACCAGAGGGGAACTTGGGAAAGAAAGGTAGACAAGCCTCAGCATAGTTACAGTCATAAGCTGCAAGAGAGGTTTATCCGATTTGGGAATGGAACTCCTCATGTTTGGTTTAGTGGACTTCTCTGCCTTTTCCTTTTGGTGCCTTGTGTTTTGTTCAGCTGGGATATCTACATCTGTTTCTTGGGCCATAGAAAACTATCCTGCTTACGGTCTTTTGAGACCCGCTGGTGTAAGAAGAACTCAGTTGATCTTCCTCAACTTGCACCATCAAGCCCTGCTGTGCCGTTTAGTAAGACTAAGAAGAATCCTTGGTCAAAACTGCAGCAAGCTTCAAGAGACTGATCATGGTTACAGACTAGTCAATTAAGTTCCAGACATATGAACATGGGATGTATGACACGGATACCCTGGGTTACACTTCCCAAGGTGTCTTGCTGTGGGTACACTTCTTGTGAACCTGTCATCATCTGCCAAAGTGGTAGAAGAACAAAACCTGACCTCCTCACTAACAAGCTGAGAAGGAACTGGTAAGATGACAGGAGGACAATTACAGATTTAACTCCAGCAAAGTGTCATTGATGCGAGTTCTCCATTTCCTCTGCTTCAGCAGCACCATATTGCAGGATGATAGGTAAGCATACAGCCTTTGCCATCTGTTTTAAAGGAGTACAATGTGTTTCTAAAATGTATTCCTCAACTTCTCTGCCCTTTTGCTCCCTATTTACAGTTTCCTGCATAAACAAACAACAATGCAGCGTTTACAAAATTTAAATTCCCCTTAATTCTGTAATAGAAGCTTACCTTAGCATACAGGAATGGTTTCACTTTCAAAAGCACTCTCTCGGGCTTCAGTAAAGCTTGCTGGAGCCCCCCAATTACTGACGTCATCGCGGCCCGGCACTGCAGGCATTTTTTTTTTAAACAGTTCCCTCCCCCAAAGTGACATCACCACGGCCGGCCTCTGGTTCACAGTCAAACTATGAAACCCACCCATTCTGTGATGTCACAGTTGCCTTGTCCTTCCCCCTGCCTTGGAGTGCTCAAATACAGCTGCAGGAGGTAGGAAAGTTATTTTCCTGTTGGTGTTTCCAGTGCGCTGTATTTTCCAATAGGAGCCTGTTGTGTGAATCTCTGCCTGCATTAGCTTCCGTTGTGTACTGCTTAATTGGTGAGTTTGATTATTTTTAAAACCAATTGTCCAATTCACAACATTAAAGTGGCAGCTTACTTTCTCCTGTCTTTTCTCCGTTTAATAAGTAAGAATCTTTACTATGTGCATGTTTTGTGCTTTTGCTGCTGCATTTAGTTTCACGGTGTGCACATGGTCTTGGTTGCCAATAGCAACCAATTTCTTTTATTGCTGGTAATTTTCTTTCAATTAGTGTGTTTTTGTGGGCATAACTGTGCGATCACGATCTAGCTAGCCTTTTTGTTTCACTCGCTAAGCTTTTTTTTTTTTTAATTTTACACTCACTAAACGGCTTAATGAGTGTAACAATAGGGCTAGCTAGATCACAATTGCAGAGTTATGCGCAGTTATGCACACAAACGCAGGAAGGCTCCATTTTATTTATGCTGGAAGGCTCCATTTTGTTGATGCAGGAAGGCTCTGTTTTACTTATGTGTTGTGTGTGTGTGTGTGTGTGTGTGTGTGTGTGTGTGTGTGTGTGTGTGTGTGTGTGTTGCAAAATAGTACCAGCTTCTTAAATTAATGCCATTAGTGATTTTGCAGTCATGACTGAAGCGCCGACGTACCAATGCGCCTATTGATTTTGCTGTAGCAAACTGTTTTTTTACATTCGTTTTTCAAAGCTTTTACATTTGTATATGTGTCTTTTTGTGTAAGAAAATGTTTACAATTCATTTACCTACATCTTTGAAGAAAGACCATAACTCAAGGACAGGTTTTTAAATGTATTCTAATGCACTTTATAAAGTTAATGGAGTACCAAGTTTTGCATAAGCAAGCATATTCCGAATATGTGCTACTGTTGACAAACTGTGATTCTCCCTAATGAAAATCACACATTTTACAAAAGAAGGGTCAGTAACTTAGCAGCAACATTGGTACCACCTGCTTCCCTCATGGCCGCCAAGTTTGTATTTCATAAAACGTATGAAATCTGATGGCAGAAAGACTCAAACACTGGAAACAATTTTAAATGTTACAGTAACTCCCTTGGAAAGTTGAACAAAAGGTTTTCCATCACTGTGCCTGTTCTGAGCAAGAAGTATGAAACTTTAATGTATGGCATTGTTCATTGGCTGTAATCCTTAGTGATTTACCAGTAAATCAAACATTTTGCCAGGCGATGGGCAAAATAAAGAAGTTAAGTACTTACCATAACGTTTCATGTGAGTTGTTCATCTCACCTTCCTTCTTTTCTGATGGGTTCAGAGGTTTTGACCAAGTGGCTGCTGCACAAATGTTATCAATGGGAAGTCTGGCAGAAAAGGCAGATGATGTAGAAGCTGCTCTGGTTGAGTGAGCTTTAATATTGTGTTGCACAGTCATATTGGCAGCTGAATAGGGAAAGGTGATACAACCAGATAACCATTTAGACAGAGTTGTTTTAGCCACTGGTCTCACCTTCCTGCAGTCTGAAAATGAAACAAAAAGCTGGCTGATTTTCTGAAATCTTTTGTTCTATCCAAATGGAATCGGAGCTGTCTGTGAACATCTACTTTGTGTAGCATATACAAATTGTTAGAATGATTGGGGAAGAAAAATGGCAAATCAATAACTTGATTGAGATTGGTTTCAGTGCAAACTTTGGGCAAGAATGAGGGATTTGTTCTAAGTGATACTCTGTCAGGGTGAAATATCAAACAGGGAGGCTTGATGGATAAAGCCTGAAGCTCTGACACTCTGCGGGCAGAAGTAATAGCTACCAAAAAGATGGTCTTCCAAGACAAAAATTTGAGATCACAAGATGAAGATGACTCAAATGGCGGGAGAATTATACGTGAAAGCATACAATTTAGATTCCATGGAGAACAGGGAGATTTCACAGAAGGTCTAATATGAAAAGAGCCTTTGAGAAATGCTTTGGATAACTTGTAAGACATGATATTCAAACCTTTAAATCCAAGATGAAAATTAGAAATAGCAGTCAGTTGTACCCGAACAGTTGCTGCTGCAGCTCCTTTGTTGAAAATCACAGTCAAGAATTCTAAAATGGAAGCCATAGGGGCATGGTAAGGATCAATATTATTTTTTGAGGCCCATATAAAGAATTTCTTCTATTTGCCAAGATATAACTTTCTGGTAGGAGATTTGTGAGAGGAAAAAAGGATTTGTTTTGTCTTATTGGAAAGGTTATGGAAACTGGCTATGATGGGAACTGGAGCAGCCAAGCTGTCAGCTTCAGGGACTGCAGAGAAAGATGAAGGTCCCCCGACAGGTGTGTCAGAAGGTCTGGAACTGGGTCCAGGATCCAAGGACCGAGAAAGGGGAACCAAATCTGATCAGGCCAATGAGGGGCTATAAGAATGATGGTCCTTCCCAGAGATTTTGCTTTCTGTAGAACCTTGGGTATCAACGGGATTGGTGGAAAAACACAGAGGAGACCCAGAAGACAATGGTGCACGAGGGCATCCCTTGGGGCTTCTCCCGGAGAGGGAATGAGGGCAAAGTAGCTTCTGCATTTTGTGTTTATGTGACTGGCAAAAAGGTTGCAGCAAGGCTGGCCCCACCTGTGGAATATCCTGTCCACAATTTCTTTCTTATGGGACCACTCGTGGGGCAACAAGATTGCCCTGCTCAGTTTGTCTGCTATCACGTCGGATCTCCTTGGGATGTGCATTGCCAACAGAAAGCGCTGGGTGGAAACAGCCCACTGCCAAACTCTGAGAGCCTCTCCACAAAGGCGGTAAGACCTGGTTCCTCCTTGTCTGTTCAAGTACCAGACCACAGACATGCTGTCTGTCTGAATCGCTATCGTACCCAGAGGGAGTGAGTCCTGAAAGTACTGTAACTCCAAAAGTACTGCTCATCTCCAGGACATTGTTATGCAGATGTGTCTCTTGATCGGTCCACGTGCCTTAGGCAGTCTTTCCCTGAAAATGCCCCCCCCATCATGGAAACGTCAGTGATCACTGTGGCCGCTGGAGGGGGTAGCACAAATGTTTGTCTTATTGTGACATGAACTGAGGTCAACTACCACTGAAGGTCCTTCTTGCAAGAATATGTGATTATGGGGTGATTCATGGGGAGCTCTTGGTAAGACCATTGAGTGAACAATAGCCACTGAAGTATTCTCATGTGCATACGAGCCAATGGTATGGTTAGAATTGCTGCTGCCATCATGCCTAATACTTTCAGAACTTCCGATGCTGGTGCTATGTCCTTTGATATCAGGATGCTGACATGTTGACGAAGAAGAGAGACTCTTTATGTTGGAAGCCTTAAGAGTGGTGGTAGTGGTGTCCAATTCTGCCCCTATAAAAACGATATGCTGCGATGGCGACAAGGCAGATTTTTCTGAGTTGACTGTAATGCCCAGATGATTGCAGAGTGACAGAGTGGACTCCCTGGCCTGGATGAGTTGATGCCTGGTGGTGGCAGTAAGGAGCCAATAGTCTATGTATGGAAACACCTGGAAACCTAGATGCCTCAGGTGAGCCGTGACCACTGCCATGCATTTGAACAATCTGGAGAATGTAGTGAGACCAAAGGGCAGGGCTCGAAACTGACAGTGATTGGCTCCCAGCTGGAAGCGCAGGTGATCCCTGGATGGTCTGGCCATTTTTATGTGGTAGTAAACATCCTTGAGCTCTATCGAGCACATCCAATTGTCTTTCCCTAAGAAGGGAAGTATAGACTGAAGCGTGACCATCCGAAACTTCTCTTTCTTTATGTACTGGTTCAGTCTGCTGAGGTCCAGTATGGGTCTTCAGTTCCCTGTCTTCTTTGGAACCAAAAAGAATCTTGAGTAAGTTCCGGATCCTGTCTGGTCTGCTGGGACTGGTTGGATGACTCTTTCTTAGCAACGTTTGGACCTCTACTGTTGCTTGTTCCCTGTAACTGGCCGGAACATCCGGAATTCGTCTTATGACTGGAAGGTGTGTGGCGAATGGTATGATGTATCCTCTGGAAATTATACTTTGCACCCAGCTGTCTTTTGTTATATTGAGCCAGGCGTCTGGGTACAAAGATAAGTGACCCCCGGACCTCCTCTCAGGAGCGCTGGTAGGGTGTCCCAGAGAAGTGATCTCTGTCACTCTGGTGTTATGGAACCACTCTGCCACGAGGGCGGCGTCTTCCATTATTATCCCCTCCTCTGCCCCTGGAGGAGGGGGGGGGTTCACCAAGTGTGTTCTGAAAGGCTCCTCAGGCTTTTCGGAACCAAATTTTTCCTCCCCTTTGACCTTTTGGGTATGGTCGGGTAGGAGTGGAAAAACTGACCCAGACAGCAGACAGAGCCTTTCCATCTTGTTCACACCTGATTAAAGTTTCCTTCACTTTAGGCCCAAAAAGAGACGAGCCATCAAAGGGAGTGTTCACCAAGGAAGACTTGAAAGGTTCCACGAGGGAACAGAAGCGCATCCAGGAATGCCTCCCAAGAGCAATTTCTGTACCCGCTGCCCTACTCGTACCATCAGCTGCATAAGATATGAGGCGTATGGACGAGTTGACGATAGAATTTAGGGTAGAAAGCTGGGCAGTAACTTTGTCAGAAGCTGCTGCATCTACTGTACCCTGAAGAGCATCTCCCAACTCCTTAAGGTGATCTCTTTGCAACCTAGTAAAATGGGTTAAGTAGTTCAGCGAATGGCGAGCAAAGGTCGCTGAATTGAACATGCGCTTTCCATATCTATCCATAATCCTGGAGTCTCTGTTAGGAGGATGGACAGACGAGGAAGCCTCAGACATTTCCTTCTTGGTGGCCGCTGCCACCACCGTGGCATCAACCGGAACACCTTTAGTTAAAAATGTTTTGTCAACTAGGGCTGAAATAAATTTATTAAGCCTCCTGGGGACAGGCTCCATAAAATCCAGAGACTTCCATGCCCTTCATGAGACCAGCTGCATCAGCTCATCAAAGGATGGAGTCACCCAAGAGGTAGAGGGTTGAGACCCGAAAGCCTTCAGGAGAACTGACTCATCCTTAGTAGGGCTTTTGAACTGCTAGACGCCCCTCTGCCTAAGGATCTCCAGTATCTCAGCAAATGAGATATCTTCAGTGGGGGACCGTGGGGACCCTTCCAACTCATCTAATTCAGTATCCGAAGTGAGAGACTCCTGCGGGGAATCTAGGTGCTTCCTCTTGCACAATCTCTTCCTGGGAACCTCATCAGTGGGGGCATCTGGTGAGGTCTTGGAAGAGCAGGAGCCACCCATTGGGGCTTCCTGAGGCTCTGGGTCTCTATGCTTGGTGAGGACGTATGATGCAGAAGACGACACATGCACTTTTGGGGAGGAGGAGGGCAGACCCGAGGTCGAGGATGTCCTGGGAGACATGACTCTCCTCATGGCATCAAAAGCACCTCTGCTCCAATGTGAGGGAGTCTATGGATCCGAGGAAACCGTTGACACCCCCGGCACCGGGACAATGGGCTCCGAATCAGAGGTAGGAGCCGAGGCCCCGAGAGGCAAAGTCAGAACCGACAAGTCGGTTAGACTGTCCTCCCCAGACTCAACCAGAGAGTGCTGGCTCCTAGAGTCCTTGATTGGTACAGAGGACATCAGAGTACATGGAGCAGAGGACACTGGAGCAGGCATCGGCTCCGAGGGTTCCACTAACATCAGGTCTGCCTCCTCTGGCTCCGAAGGACCAGCATGGTTTGGAGGAGGAAAAGTAATAGTTGGTGCAATGGTCTTCGGCTCTGAAGCCATTTGGGATAACATTTTGGCTAATGCCGGTGCCAACAGCTTCTGTACCACACTATCCAAATCCAGATCCAACAGGCTGATAGATGATCGAGAGGATGTTACAGAAGGTGGTTCCGACTGGAGAATAGGACTCTTCGGAGCTTCAGAGACCTGTTCCAAGACTGGGGACCGGCTCAGAAAGGAAAACACTGTCAGCTCCGAGGGCAGTGGAGCTGAAGTCGATTTCTTCGATTTTTTTGAGTCCGAAGTCTTGGAAGACTTTGAAGACCAATTGGAACCATCCAAGTCACTCAAAGCTTCCTGAAAAGAAGGCTTCAACAAGCCTCTATCGATTAGTTTCCTCTTCCTTTCCTGCAGGACCCTAGAGGAGAAGGAATGACAAATGGCACAATTGTCATGCAAATGCAGAGCCCCTAGACAATAAACACACTTGACGTGACTGTCTGTAACTGACATTTTCTGGCCACACTTAGGGAACTTCTTGAACCCAGATTTGGGGTGCTTGTCTTGATCCGCCATAATGAAGTTAGAAATATTTACTGCTGCCACACAAAAAACAATAGTAAATTTTCACTAACTAGAATGGATAGCAGGTAAGCCTTAATAAAAACAGGCTAAAACACACACACACACACACACACACACACACACACACACACACACACACACACACTATGTGAAGTCACACAAAGCAGACTATGCCAACAAAGATAGCTGCTGAGAAATAACAATGTTATCTAAATAAGACAATAATAAACGACTAAGCCTTATAAATACAAAAAGGCTAGACAGAACACACCACTATCTAAGAAATGTAACTAAAGGTCACTAAATAGCACAGCAAGCTGAACGAAGGAAAGGCAATAAGCTTATCTATATAAACACAGGTTTACTGAACTAAGCCTTACATAAAACACTAGAAGGCTAGACAGACCACACCTATAAGAACTACAACTAACTAGGCCTAAAACAGACCAACTAGAAATATGTGAAAAATAGTAAAAGGGAAGGGAACAGCACACTAAAAGCTATAAGAGCTTTAAAAACAAACCTAACTATACTGTCAAAAACTTTTATAGAATTTTTAATGAAAAATTTTTCTCATCTGGCCCCGTGCTAATTCAGAACCTCCGATCTGTTGCAGTGGCAAACTAGATCTGGGGTAATTCACAGGTGCCTCATGGGATAGGGACTTGGTCTCAAGCTATTTGAAGACCTCGAGCTTTGCAATTGGCCGTATCGGAGCCAAAGGTTCAGCTCTGAACCCATCAGTAAAGAATGAATGGCGAGATTGAACAACTTCACATCAAAGTTCTACAAAATTAGAGAGAGTTGAAAAGTATGCTTTATTGCCAAAGTGTGTTCCTTCAAATCTCAACTTTTACTAGGGATGAAACAAAATTGCTAGTCAAAATAAGGGACAGTTGAAAGGTTTATTGTCATAGTGTGTTTTTTCCCTGACAAATCTATACTTTACTTGCACTTAGTAGCTGGATTGATCAGTACCTGTAAAGAAATTTACTGTTCAGCATAAATTTACTTTTCCGTTGTTGCTTAGAATTATATTATGACTTGTTTCTGTTCCCTTGCTTAGTATCACAAATTTCATCGTAATAGGTGATAAATCTATTTCTTCAGTGCATTTTATTTGTCTGTTGGTGGAGATGCAAGAAATACAAGGCAACTGACAAAAAAGCTAAGATACACATCTCCTTCAAACTTCCCAACTGTACAGAATTTCTAGATTTTTGCCTCATTATTTTTGCTCTGTTTTACACAAAATTGTGGTTGTCTAGCAAATCACTGACAAATCATTGAAGATTGAAGTCAGAAAATAATGGGCATTTGAGTTTCAGACTTCATACCCTTCAGGAACTTCATGCTAATGCCAATCCTGTTATTATATCAATTTTCAGTATTTAAAACAATGTCCCTGTTTTGGGGCCTTTGCCCCCCCCCCATTATTTATGGCTTTGCCCAGACTTCTTGCTCTAAGAGGTTGAGATGTTTGATCTCTGCTCAAGATCATTTGATTACCTGGAAAGTCCAACTGGGTAGAAGCTCATTTTCAACCTTGTACAAATACACATAATGCCCAGCAGATTTGATAGGTTTTAGACAAATGTGAGTTTTTTGGTCAGTGGATTGCAGTGACACACTGGGAACATAGCCGTGTAGAATGTTTTTTTACTGCTGGACAGATGGTTGGAAGCTACATAATTTTATAGGGGGTCAGCTGTGTATATGTTAGATGATGAGGAATTCTAACCACTTTAGGCTTTTCAGTGCTATACAATGGTGGGCTTGGAAAGGGGTATTTGCTGCAAATTTAGCAACTTGTTATAGCATTGTTCAAGTTTACATTTTTTGAGCCTGGAGGTTAGGAAGGATGGGAACACCATCAAGTGTAGGGTGCAAATAAATAGTGGCAAGTGTAGTTTTAGCTGCATCGGTGCAAAAGTTTTGGGCTCTGTTAAGCATCCCTAGTTTTTGTTCAGTTTTTCTTATCTAATTTTGTATTTGCAGGTGGAATGTAAGATTACCATCCACTATCACCCCTAATAATTTGCTATCAGAAGTGACTTCAATGGTTGTATTATAAAAATAGAGGACTTTTAAGTTTTGTTTTTTTTTTTTCATAAGAGAGGGATTTCGGGGAAAAAATAGAAGTTTGCTCGTTTTTTGTTTGCATACGTTGAGAGTTATGAAGCCATGTTTCAGTAGTAGTTAAAGCTCAACAATAACTCCCAGTTTATAGTCATCTGCAATGAACAAACATTGCATTGGTAAGAAAGGTGTGTGCCAACGTGCGTGTAATGCCCTAATTAGGGATAAGAGGTTAGATAATTTGCTCAGGCTCAAATACTGTACCTTGGTTACAGGAGACAAGAGCTGGTATCCTCTACACCAAGTAGCAGAATACTCAAAAAAATATGCGTATTAATGCATTTTAGAGGAATTGTGAAGTTTTGCATTTTCAAAGAATTGTGAGCTTCAAGGGAAGTTTACTGTTGCTGATGTGAAATCTGTGTTCAATGTGCAACTGTTTTGTTTAGCAAATGGTCATCACTGATTGTGCTACAGAACTTGAAACCAGTGTTAGCAGCACATCAGGGAGTAGATTTACTTTTGATGCAGATGGCTGTGGGTTCTACACCCGCACCTTCTAGATGGATTGGTGATATTATGTTGTACTTAAATGGGGGGGTGCTGCAGTCTTGAGTGTGTCTTTGTTTGTTTGGTTTGCCATCCATTGCCTATCGCAATGTTACTAGCTTACCATTTTTTTTTAAATAACCTAAGCAATGTATTCTTGAAATGCAGCAGGCACTGAATTTGTAGATGAAACACTGAAATATAAAGTTGTTTGCTTGCAGCAACCTATTCATTAGTTACAGATCTCTCTAATGTGGAATTATTCAGATTAATTTTACTACTGCAGAAATTGTGCTTATTAACTGATACTGAGTTGCCTTTTATGGTTAAAATATTCTGAAATGAAAGTACAGTTTTGTACCTACCATAAATGTAGATGTCCGATAGATATGCAACTGCAGTCATAACATATGGGTTGTCCTGCCTCAGGCAGCCCTCGGTCGGCCGGATTCCAAAGTCTGGGTCCGACGTCGGCTGATGTCGCGTTACTCTCCGACGTCAGAGCGGCTGGAGTATATAAGCATCAGCCGACGCCATCTTCTTCAGTGTTTCTTGCCCCAGATTCCAGGTGCACTCCAAGGAAGGCTGTAATCAAATTTGGAATACAAAAATAGGATTCCAGACAAATAAATTAGCAATAAACAGATACACCATAACAGATATCCCCAGCTAAGGATAACAGGAAGAGGAGTGGACCCAAGGAAGAGAGGGGAAGGAGGGAGGAAAAATCAGACTGCAGTTGCATATTTATCGGACATCTACATTTATGGTAGGTACAAAACTGTACTATGTCCTTCAAGAATGCAACTGCAGTCATAACATATGGGTTGAATACCATAGCTAAGCTGGGGGTGGTGGTATAGTCTAAGGTAAGGATGGTGTAGCTAGCAATCCCTGCAGGACTGCCGAAGCAAAGCCTGCTCTGGATCTGGAATATATAGAGGGAGGTTGTAGTGTTTGGAAAATGTATGCAAGGAGCTCCATGTAGCAGCTTCTAGAATGTCCTTTGTAGGCACCCCTCTTAAGAATGCTGTGGAGGTGGCTATAGCTCTGGTGGAGTGTGATCTGACATAGGCTGGCACACTCTTTCCATGGTAGGAATAACAGAATCTGATGCAATGTCCAATCCATTTTGAAATTGTCTGTTTGGAAATTGCTTTTCCTTGTAGTCCAGGAGCATAAGCTACAAAAAGCTGATCAGACTTCCGACTGGTCTTGATTCTGTCTAGATAGTAGCGAAGTTGTCTATGTCCAAGGTATGTAACAGTCTTTCCCCTTTGTTTTCAGGATTGGGAAAGAAGGTAGGCAGGTGAATTCCTTGATTTAGAGAGACCCTAGATACCACTTTTGGCAAAAAAGAAGGGTTGGTTCGTAAGGAGGCCCTGTCTTGGTGGAAAATTATGAACGGTGGTATTACCATTAGGGCCTGTAATTCCGAAACCCTTCTTGCTGAGGTAATGGCCAGCAGGAAAGCTGTCTTCCAAGAGAGGAATTGTAAATCTGTAAATCCACAGAAGCTGCTGGCTCGAAGGGTGGTAGAGTCAATTTCTCTAGCACAAAATTGAGGTCCCAAGCTGGTACTGGGGCCTTTCTTGGGGGTTTTATATTCTTGATTCCTCTAAGAAATTGCCTTAGCAAAGGATGTGAAAACACAGGAGGATCAGAGTTGTATCTAGCTTGAGATAGCTGAAGCATGTATTTTTATGGAAGAGTATGAAAGTCCATTATGTAACATATCAGCCAAGTATTCCAGAATGTGTGGGATGCTGAGTACTGATGCATCTTGACCCTTGTTGGTATTCCAAATGCTGAATCTCTTCCATTTGGCTGAGTAAGCCTTTCTGGTGGATGGTCTGCGGGCTTCTGTTAGTATCCGCTGAACTTCCTTGGAGAGAGAGAAATTGAGGCCATTTGGGATCTTCCAAGCTGTTAGCTGTAGAGTCTGGAGGTTGGGATGAACTGTCCTGAAGTTGTGCTGAGTCAAAAGTTGAGGCCATTGGGGGAGGGCCCACGGTTTGTTGGGACATATGCTCCGTAATAGTGGGCACCAGTGTTGTCTTGGCCAGTCTGGAGCTATTAGGATACCCTTCGTTTTCTCTGCTTTGATCTTTAGTAACACTATGGTCATCAGTGGCAGAGGTGGGAATGCATAGATTATTAGGGAGCTCCAGTTGAATGAGAGAGCATCTATTTTCCATGCTTTTGGATGATATGTCCTTGAGCAGAACTTTTGTAGATGATGATTGAGGTGGGAGGCAAATAGATCTACGTCCGGCCTGCCCCATGTCGAGGTTAGTTGTGTAAAGATGTCTGGATGTAACCTCCATTCGTGCGGGTTTAGTAAATTCCTGCTTAGACTGTCCGCCAGAACATTGTCTCTGCCTGGCACACACTGGGATTGTAACTGTATGTTTAGACTCAGTGATTTTTCCCAAAGATTCATTGTTAGTCTGCAAAGGGGGTAAGAATGAGTGCCCCCCTGCTTGTTTATGTACCACATCACAGTGGTGTTGTCTGTCCTTATTAGTAGGTGGCCTTGTTGAAGTTGTTGTCCAAAGACCTCGATGGCATGCATTACTGCCAGCATTTCTTTTTGGTTGATATGCAGATGTGCCTCCTGTGGAGACCATTGTCCTTGAATACATCTGCCCTCCATGTGCGCCCCCCATCCATGGTCTGAGGCGTCTGTGGTAATGGTCTGACTTGTCTGAGGTTTTTTGAACGGCATGCCTGTGTTTGACTGGCTTGCTGGGGCCCACCATAGAAATTCTTTTTGAAGACATGGAATGAACGGTATAATTGCTTCTAGGTTGTTGCTGTGTTGAGACCATAAGCTTTTTAGGTACCATTGAAGTTTTCTCATGTATAGTTTTGCCAATGGGACCAGAAGAATGCAGGATGCCATGAAACCCAGGGCCTGTAGGAATTTCCTTGCAGTCATTTGGGTGAGTTTTGCTAAACTTTTGAAGTAATGAGTTAACTGCTCTTGCTTGTCTTCTGTCAGGTAAGCCATTTGAGAGGCTGTGTCTAGTTTGGCTCCTAAGAAGGTTATTTGCTGGGATGGCAGAAGTCTTGACTTTTGAAAGTTGACTGTGTATCCCAAAGCCTGTAGCAAGTGTATGACATAATTCAGGTTTTTTGTCAAGGTTAGTTTGTTTTCCGCTTGTATGAGGCAATCGTCCAGGTACGGGTAGATTTGAATCCCCTGGAGCCTGCAATGAGCAATTACTGATGCCAGGCATTTCGTGAATACTCTGGGCGCAGTAGATAAGCCAAAAGGCAATGCTGAGAATTGATAATGCTCTGGCCCTGCAAGAAATCTGAGGTATCTTCTGCAGTTGTGTCTGATAGGGACATGCAGGTATGCCTCCTTGAGGTCCAGAGTAATCAGCCAAGACCCCTTGCCCAGCATGGGAAGGAGTTGCTGTAAAGTCAGCATTTTGAACTTTGGTACTATGAGAAAAGTGTTTAAAGCGGACAAGTCCAGTATAGGTCTCCATTGAGTTTCTTTTCTTGGAACAAGGAACAGTCTTGAGTAAAACCCCTGACCTTGTTCTTGTTGAGGAACTTTTTCTATTGCTTTGATCTGAACAAGCAGAGAAATTTGCTTGATAGCCTCTGCCCTTTGATTTTGTGGAAGATTCGGCAAGCCTTGTTTTCTTGGTAAGGTATGAAAGTGGAACCTGTAGCCATGATCTATAATGTCCAAAATCCATTTGTCTTTTGTCAGTTTGTGCCAATTTTTCGAGAATAGAGATAATTTTCCACCCAAAGGAGCTTCTTTTTGCTCCTTGGTCGGCTGAATTAGAGGAAAGTCATTGAGATTGTCCCAGTGGGGCAGGAGAAACCCCTGTGCCACTTCTTTGGTTTGTTGGTTGCCATTGGCGTCCCCTGTAGGATCCTCTATATTGCCCTCTCCCTCGGGCACGCCTGTTTTTGCCCCTTTGAAATCTTTCAGGATTTGGAAAGGACCAGTTTTTAGAAGGCCAGTTCCTGCTGAACCTGGAGGAAATCTTTGACTGTTTGAACTGACTTGGCTTTTTCCTCAATGGACTTTAACACATCTTTAGCATTAGCACCAAAAAGCTTGTTCTTTTCCAAAGGTGCATCCAGGAGTTTTGCCTTAACATGATCTGGTAAAGGTTGCTCTTTTAACTATGCATGTCTACGAATGACCGCCCCTGTCATAGCTGCCCTACATGAAGCTTCCAATGCATCATATCCACACTGAAGAAAATGATTGCTAACCTACTGAGAATTGTGAACAGCCTCCTGCAAAGTCTTCCTATCTAAAGGTTCAGGAGAAGCTAATTTTTTCTGTAAATCATCCAACAGGAAATCCTGATATTGAAACATATGAAAGAAACAATTCAGGGCTCTCATAGTTAAAGTACTGGAGGTGTAAACCTTTTTCCCCCATCTCTCTAAGGACCTTGCTTCCCTGTCTGAAGGCAAAGGATTTTTGGAGGTGGTAGCTGAAAAGTACAGTTTTGTACCTACCATAAATGTAGATGTCCGAACTGGATAGCATCTGCAGTCATAACAACTGGGTTGTCCTGTCGTCAGGCAGCCCTTCGGTCGGCCGGATTCCAAAGTCTGGGTCCGGCTTCGGCTGATGTCGCACTCCACCCGACGTCATCTCTGTTGGTCTTTGGGTATAAAGGCATCAGCCGACGCCATTTTCTTCAGTTTTTCTTGCCCCAGATGCCAGTGGCCCTCTTGGAAGGCTAAAATTTGGATAAATGCCAATGTATGCAGACAAGGAAGAAGGCATGTACAAAAAATAGCATGCATGTACATATATACAAACAAATACACCATAAGAGACTCCCCCCCCAGCTAGCTATTAGGGGTGTAAATACCCTAGGAGTACCACAGAGGGGAAGGAGGGTGGGTAATCCTGACTGCAGATGCTATCCAGTTCGGACATCTACATTTATGGTAGGTACAAAACTGTACTATGTCCTTCATGGATGCATCTGCAGTCATAACAACTGGGTAGAATATCATAGCTAAACTAGGGGTGGAGGAAAAATAAGTAAAAATTATGGTGTAGTCAGGATCCCTTGCAGTACAGCAGTGGCAAACCCTGCTCGGGATCTGGAATATAGAGGTAAATTGTAATGCTTGGCAAATGTATGCACGGAGGTCCAAGTAGCCGCCTCAATAATGTCCTTGGTTGCCACTCCTCGTAAGAATGCTGTGGTAGTGGCTGTAGCTCTTGTTGAATGAGGTCTTATGTTCTGTGGCATTGGTTTCCCATGGTGGGAGTAACAGAATCTTATGCAATTTCCGATCCATTTGGAGATTGTTTGCTTGGAAATTGCTTTTCCTTCCCTTCCTGGTGCATAGGCCATTAACAGCTGGTCAGTCTTTCTGTTTTCTTTTGTTCTGTCCAGGTAGTAGCGTAACTGTCTATGTACATCCAAAGTATGTAGTAGTCTTTCCCCCCTGTTCTGTGGGTTGGGAAAGAAGGTAGGTAGGTGGATTGCCTGGTTTAGGGACACTCTGGATACCACCTTTGGCATAAATGTAGGATTAGTTCTCATGGAGACTATCTTGATGGAAGGTCAGGAAGGGTTGTACTGCCATTAAGGCCTGGAGTTCTGAAACCCTTCTTGCTGAAGTAATTGCCAGGAGGAAAGCAGTTTTCCATGATAGGTGTTGAAGATCCGCTGTTCCTGCTGGTTCAAATGGGAGTGTCAATTTTTCTAGTACAAAATTTAAGTCCCATGCTGGCAGTGGTGGTTTCCTAGGAGGTTTTACATTCTTGATTCCTCTGAGGAATTGCCTGAGTAGAGGATGTGAGTAGACAGGCGGATCATAGCTGTATTCCATGAGATAGCTGATGCATGTATCTTGATGGAGGAATAGGACAGGCCTGTGTGTAGAAGCTCTGCCAAGTATTCCAGGATGTTAGCAATGTCTATGTTTGACACATCTTTTCCTCTTTCAGCACTCCAAGTGGCAAACCTTTTCCATTTTCCTGCATAGTTCCTTCTTGTTGAAGGTCTGCAGGCTTCAAGTATAATGTCTTTAACCCTTTGGGATAAATCTGGGTTGGTTGTTCTTAAGTGATGTTCCAGGCAGTCAGTTGTAAGGTTTTTAGGTTTGGATGCAGGATGTTGTATTTGTTCTGAGTTAACGTCAAGGGCATCAGAGGTATTGGCCACATTATCCCCTGAGACATGCTCCTGAGCAAGGGATACCAGTGTTGTCTTGGCCAATTTGGAGCTATCAGGATTATCCTTGGTTGTTCCTCTTTGATTTTCAGCAGTACCTTGTGTATCAAAGGAAGAGGTGGGAAGGCATAAGCTGTCAGGCCTTTCCAACTGAAGGAAAGGGAGTCCACCTTCCATGCAAGAGGGTGGCACGTCCTTGTGCAGAATTTCCTGAGTTGGTGGTTGAGTGGGGATGCAAACAGGTCTATTTGTGGTATTCCCCATTTTCTTGTGATGGCCTTGAATATGTCCGGGTGCAGCATCCATTCGTGAGCATTCGATGTGGTTCTGCTTAACATATCTGCTAATGTATTTTCTTTTCCTGGCACAAAGGTTGCCTGTAACTGGATGTTGTAGTTCAGTGCCATGTTCCAAAGGTCCAGAGTCATTCTTCATAGGGGGTAAGAATGAGTGCCCCCTTGCTTGTTGATGTACCACATGACTGTGGTGTTGTCTGTCCTTATCAATAAATGGCCTTCTTTTAGGAAAGGTTTGAATTTCTGGATTGCTAGCTGTACTGCCAGCATTTCCTTTTGGTTTATGTGCAGGTGCAGCTGGTCTGGAGTCCACAATCCTTGTATGCATTTGTCCAGCATGTGTGCCCCCAACCCTAGGTCTGAGGCGTCTGTGATGATCTGGTTCGCTTGACCTTTGTGGAAGGGCAAGCCTAGGTTTGCCTGGCATGCTTGGGCCCACCATAGGAATTCTTGTTTTAGGCATGGGATTAGCGGTATTTCGTTTCTAGGCTGTGGCTGTGCTGAGACCATAAGTTTTTTAGGTACCACTGTAGCTTTCTCATATGCAGTCTTGCATGAGGAATCAGGATTATGCATGATGCCATGAATCCCAAGGCCTGCAGTATTTTTCTTGCTGTTAGTTTGTTCTGCTTTGTTAATGCCAAGAAGTAATGAGGAAGTTGTTCTTGTTTTTCTGCAGTCAGGAATGCCATTTGTTTTACTGTATCCAATTCTGCACCCAAGAAAGTTCTTGTCTGGGATGGAATCAGCCTTGACTTTTTTAGATTGACTGTATATCCCAGGGCTTGTAACAAGTAAATGACCCTTTGTAAATCTGTTGTCAGCTTGTCTTTGTTGTCCGCTTGTAGCAGGCAATCGTCCAGGTATGGATAGATTTGGATTCCCTGTAGCCTGCAATGAGCAATTACTGATGCCAGGCATTTTGTGAATACTCTGGGCGCAGTAGATAAGCCAAAGGGCAATGCTGAGAATTGATAATGCTCTGATCCTGCAAGGAATCTGAGGTATCTTCTGCAATTTGGTCGAATGGGGACGTGCAGGTATGCCTCCTTGAGGTCTAGAGTCACCAGCCAACACTCCTTGCCCAGCATGGGAAGAAGTTGCTGTAGGATCAGCATTTTGAATTTTGGGACGATGATGTATGTGTTTAAGACGGACAGATCGAGAATGGGTCTCCAAGTCTTTTCTTTTCTTGGGACTAGAAAGAGTCTGGAGTAAAATCCTTTGCCCTGTTGATTTTGTGGTACTCTCTCCACAGCTCTCATGTTGGTTAGCTGAATTACCTGGTTTAGAGCTTCTGTTTTTTGAGTTGGTGGTAAATTTGGCATTCCACTGTTTACTGGTAAGGTGTGGAAGTGGAACCTGTAGCCTTGGTCTATGGTTTTTAAAATCCACTTGTCTTTTGTGATATAGTGCCAATTTCTTGAAAATAAGGCTAGCTTTCCGCCTAAAGGTGCTGCTATTTGCTCTCTGGTAGGCGGTGTCAGAGCCAAGTCACTGTGATTGTCCTGCTGCAGTGGCAGTGTTTGTGTCAGTGCCTCTCTGGTTGTTACCTCGCCACTGTTGTCCTCTGTAGGCACTACCTCTGGATTGGTTTCTGCCTCTAGAGCGTCTATACCTGCCTCTTTGGGTCTTTGAGGAGTCTGGAAAGGACCAATTCTTGGCAGGCCAGTTTCTGCTAAACCGAGGGGGCTGAACCTGTAAGAAATCCTTAACTGTTTGTACAGATTTTGCCTTCTCTTCCATTTTCTTCATTACCTGTTGAGCAGAAGTACCAAATAGATTGTCCTTATTCATAGGAGCATCTAACAACTTTGCTTTTACATGATCCGGCAGGACTTGTTCTTTCAACCATGCATGCCTTCTTATCACTGTGCCAGTCATGGCTGATCTAAATGAAGCCTCCAGTGCATCATAGCCACATTTCAAAGAATGGTTACTAACCTGCTGTATGTTACTCACCATTTCTAAGACATATTTCTTATCTAAGGTTTCTTCAGGGGAAAGTTTCTTAGACAACTGATCAAGCATAAACTCTTGGTATTGAATCATGTGAAACTGACAGTTTAAAGCTCTAGCTGAGAGAGTGGCGGATGTGTAAACTTTTTTGCCCCATCTGTCTAATGACCTGGCTTCCCTTTCTGAAGGGAGAGGGTTTTTTGTAAAGGAAGAGGCTACTGCCTTAGGCCCCTGGGAAATAGTCTCAGGGTCTGCAAGTGGGGCCTTGTAAAGGTGGTGATGAGTGTTAGGCACCCTGTAAAATCTGTCTGGTTTGGCAGGAGCTGGGGGTAAGGAATCAGGTGCAGTGCAAACGTCATTAAATGCATCATCCACAACAGGCAAAACTGGAGGTATAGCTAAGGGCCTGTGTTGCGGCAGGTGCAGAAAGGTTCTAAGCCTTTTTCTTGAGTCTGAGAAATCCTGTTCTTGCCATTGGAATTGTTCTCTCATGGCATGTAAGGTTTCCCCAAAGGAGAATTCCTCTGGTGGAGAGACGGATGGAATTGAATCATCAACATCGGAGTCTTCATAAGTGGACAAAGGAGCCTCTGGCTGTTCTGTAGTGTCTGAGTCCTCCGAAGAATCATCAGAGCCTTCCTGCTGGGGGGGCTCTGTTCTAGGTCTCTTTTCTGGAGGCTGAGAGGCCCTGTCTGGGTGTGATTGGGATCCCCTAATTAAAGAAATCAAATCCTCTGCCAGGGTAAGCATTTGAGAGCTAGAAGGGTGTCTGTGAGAGGGGGCCTTAGCAGGCACTGTACTAACAGTTTTTGCTGCCTTGGCCCTGGCAAAGGCCTTGATAGACATGGTTGCAGGAGGCCTAGCAGCACCACGTGCTGGGGTAGAAACATCCAAAGGGATGGTGTCAGATAACTCACTAGAAACCACAGTAGAAGGTAAAATTTCAGAGGCCAATTCAACTGTAGTAGCAGGAGCCTCGGTAGTAGTCATGGTTTCGGCTGAGGAATGACCGGTTTTCTCGGTTTCGGCCGAAACCGAGACACTCGCGGTTTGCTTATCCGTGGTTTCAGCCGAAACCACGGACCGCGAGTGTCGGTCTTTTTCCTTGCGTTTTTTAATTATTTGGGTAGTCGGATGATCCGACGGCATAATGTACGCAAAATCGGAGCCGAAAAACTGTTCAGCAAACTCCGACCGACGCCTAAGCGTTCGTCGGTTGAAGGAAGCACAGGCTGAACAGGTAGCTACGTCGTGGTCTGGGCCTAAACAAGGTAGGCAGTAAGAGTGGAAATCCTTATGAGGTATTTGTTTCCCACAAGTCAAACAATTGTTTACTTTTTCTGACATCGGCTGAGGCAAGAAAAGGTCCCCAACGGGGTACTTAGCTTTTTAGAAGTCTTCGAAGTAGTATTCTGTAGGAATCTCTGGATCTGACCGACCGGCACTTGCAAACAGCTTCTGCTTCCGCGCCACGCGGCAAGAAAGACTGAGAAAATGGCCGGCTGATGCCTTTATACCCGAAGACCAACAGAGATGACGTCGGGTGGAGTGCGACATCAGCCGAAGCCGGACCCAGACTTTGGAATCCGGCCGACTGAAGGGCTGCCTGACGACAGGACAACCCAGTTGTTATGACTGCAGATGCATCCATGAAGGACATCCCCTTTAGGCCCCTGGGAAATAGTTTCTAAATCAACAGCATGGGCCCTAAAGAAATGAGAGTGGGATTCAGGGACCCTATAGTATCTGTCAGGCTTGACAGGAGCAGGTGGAAGTGTATCAGGAGTAACACTGGAGTCAGAGTATAGATTATCCAAAACATCAAGCACAGGAGGGATAGCTAAGGGTCTGTGTTGGGGTTTTTTAAGGAATGTTCGAAGGCACTTTCTGGAATCCGAATATTCCTGGCCTTGCCACTGGAAATGCTCCCTCATGGAGTGCAAAACTTCCCCAAAAGAAATATCCTCAGGAGGGGAAGCCGAGGGAATGGAGTCCTCTGCATCCGAATCCTCATAGGCCTGAAAAGGTTCTTCCTGGGTTTCGGAATGAACAGAGTCCTCAGAATCTTCATCTGAAGAAAGGGGGTCTGAGGGTTCAACCCTGGGCCTCTTATCAGGAGGAGGCTGGGATCCTCTCTCAGGATGGGCCTGGGAGCCCCTGATCAGGGAAATTAAATCTGCGGACAAGGACATGATTTGAGTTTCAGGAGTAGGCTGAGGTAAGGTTTTAGCAGAGTGATGCTTAACCTGGCTAGCTGCCTTAGCACGTGTGTAGGCCTTGATAGACATAGACATGGGAGGCCTAGCCGCTCCACGTGCAGGAGTAACCTTATCAACAGCAATGGTCTCGGGCAATTCCTGGGTTTCAGTATCCGAAAGAAAATCGATAACTGGCGTCGGTGTGGCCTCCGGTGTCAGAGGTATCGGTAATGCGGTGTCTTCGGTTCGGAGCGGTGGAAAAACCGCCTCAGAAGGAACCGGAGCACTCGCAGTAAGTTTCGGGGTGGTGTCGGTGGAAATCGCGGGCCGAGGGTGTCGGTCCCGGTCTTTCCGTTTCTTAGGAATAGGTGATGTCAGTTGTTCCGACGGCATAATATAAGCAAATTCTTCGCCGAAAAAGTCTTCAGCGAACTCCGCCCGGCGCCTGAGGGTGCACTTATTGAAGCGAGCACAGGCAGCACAGGCCGAGACGTCGTGGTCTGGGACAAGACAAGGGAGGCAGTAAGAATGGAAATCCTTATGAGGTATTTGTTTACCACAAGACAAACAATTATTCACTTTTTCAGTAATTTCTGACATCGGCTGAGGCAAGAAAAGGTCCCCAACGGGGTACTTAGCTTTTTTCGATGACTTCGGATTCGAAGAATACAGGAGCTAACCGACCGGCACTTGCGAACTGCTTCTGCTTCGGGCACCACGCGGCAAGAAAGACTGAAGAAGATGGCGTCGGCTGATGCTTATATACTCCAGCCGCTCTGACGTCGGAGAGTAACGCAACATCAGCCGACGTTGGACCCAGACTTTGGAATCCGGCCGACCGAGGGCTGCCTGAGGCAGGACAACCCATATGTTATGACTGCAGTTGCATTCTTGAAGGACATCAGTTTTATCATCATTGATGCATATGTTTTGTTTCATTGCTTACTGGAAAGCTGTTTATAACTCCAAATTTAAAACACACTAACTGATGTTGTACTATACAAGGAATATAATTAATACATGAAGAAGCTGCATCAAAGAACAAACGCATGTATGCTTGGTCCTAAAAATGTGTGCAAGGGGCCAATAGTTTGAAATAAGCCCAGAGGTAGACTTTATCCTCCAGTGACCGGATACATTTTCTTTGAATGTACGACTCAATTGTAGATAGGTTTACTTTTCATGCTAAGTCTGTTTTCACTGTGAGGCCATATAGTTTTGTTTAGCAAATGTCTGTCTGTGTTTGTGCTATAAAATTTGCAATAAGTTTTAAAAATCTTGAATCATTTTAGAAGTAAAGAAGAAAATAGTATGCACACGGACAGATTTGAACAGTGTTTATGGTAAATGAGGATAAGCAGCCAAGTAATGAACACTGGAATGGCTGCAGTGTAGGCTGAAGGGGTTGCTGTGTGTGAAAGGGAGACCCAAATCCATTACCATGCCTTACTTGACCATTGATCTGGCGCTGGTCTTCAAACCTGAGTTGATGGATTTTGCCTGTGCACCACTTAGCATTCTAGCATATAACTTATGGATTTACATTTAGTTTGATTAGTTTGTCAAGATGACTGAGTGTGGGATAGTATCACAGGCCTTGACCAGATCAAGTTTTGCTCTTTGTAGGATTTTGTTCTCATCTAAAACCTTGGTGACATTTTCAAAGAAGCTGGCTAAGTTAGGCAGACAAATCTACCCTTCACACATCCAAAGTGATTTGGATCATGAGATCGTAGGTTGCCAGTATATTTGTTTTTGAGGTGTATAGTGACATTACAGACTAGTCTAGTAAGGCTTGTTAATCTATAGTTGCTCAAATTAATAGTGGAGCCACCTTTATGAAGGAGAACAACCAAGACTGTTCTCTATATGTCTTGCATGAAGTCATTTGAGAGGCTAAGGATGAACAGATTTAGGAGTATATCTGAAAAACAGTGCTTTGTGCTGGCAAGGAAACACCCAAGCATTGTTGGCTAGATAGAAAGAATAGTTGTGTAAAATCTTACCATAACCAAAGATATCCTTCTCTTCCATGTTGCAGTATTCATAGTGTGGTATTTCCTGTCTCAGGAGATCTGACATCAGCTCCTATACAAAAGCTTAAGCCTGGCTGCTGTAGGTGCATGAGATGTCACACGCAAGGCCATAAATCAGGGATCCTAAATGTGATGTCTGCACACACAGACCTCAGAACTTGAAGCCCAGATGAACAGCCTATTAGGTAGAGCAAAATGCCAACATAAGGAACAAATGCCATTGTTAGTCTGAACAGATGAGCCTCTAGGAAGTGGAAGCAGGGGCCAAAAGGCAGACCTTCCAGTAAATGAAGAATATGTGGTATGGAGGGTGGGAAGGAATACTGCAACATGGAAGAGAAGGACATCTATGGTTATGGTAAGATTTTGCACAACTATTCTATGTCCTTCTATTCCAAAGTTGCAGTATCCATAGTGTGGGAAGAGTACCACAGCTTAGGAAGAGTGATAGAGGAGGCAGAGGTAGACCATTCCAGGAATCCTAGCAGGAATGCTCTAGTAAATCCTGCTCTGGCCCTGGATACTTGGTCTAATTTGTAGTGATTGGTGAAAGTGTGAACAGTAAACCTGGTAGCAGCTTCCAAGTTAGAAGCTGTGGCTAGCCCTTTGAGAAAGGTCTTGGCAGTAGCCATGCCCCTGGATGAATGAGCCCTTACACTCTGAGGCAAGAGTTTGCCATGGTGACAGTAGCAGAAAAGAATTGATTTCCTGATCCAACAGGGAGTGGTTTTGTTTGGAGACTGCCTTACCCAAAAGCTATGGGGTGAAAAGAGCTAGAGTTGGTTAGATTTTCTGAAGGACTTAGTCTTGTCTAAGTAAAATCTTAATTGTCTGTGTACATCCACGAAAAGAAGGATCCTCTCTGCGTTGTTGGACAGGTAGGGGAAGAAGGTAGGTAAATGGTTGGACTGGTTTAAGGATAGCTCGTTTACCACTTTGGGCATGAAGTTCGGGTTTGTGCGCATGGTCACTCTGTCATTGTGAAAGGTGGTATAAGGAGGGTAGGCCATGAGGGCCCGTAGTTCTGACACTCTTCTAGTGGAAGAAATGGCCACTAAAAGAATGGTTTTCCATGTGCACATTAGTAAGGTGGCTAAACTGGCTGACTCAAAAGAAGGTAAGGTGAGTTTTTCCAGCAAAAAGTTGAGGTCCCTAGGCGTAGGGATGGGTTTTCTTGGTGGTCTAATACACAATACCCTTCTTAGGAAAAGTTTAATGTCTAGCCTGGAAAGCAAGGGGTGTTGTAAAGGTAAGCATGCTGAAATGGCTGACAGGTTGACCTTTACAGAAGAGTATGTTAGTCCAGCCTTAATGAGTTCACAAACATAGCTAAGGACTAGGGAGGGATCAGCCTGAAGGGGGTGCCTGTCTTTAAGAAGACACCATTTAGAAAATCTTACCTATTTAGACATATATGTTTTTCTAGTAGTCTGTTTCCTGGCCTCCCCCCGGACTGAAAGCACGTCCTCAGAATAGGGTTGTCTGTAAGGGATTAGAAGTTGATCACCCAAAGAGTTAGATTTAGCATTTGTAGCTGAGGGTGAATAAGAGATCAATTTTTTTGAGTGAGTAGGTCCACCTTGTGGGGGTAACTTGTGGTCACTGCCCTTGGCTAGAGAGTGAAGGGGGCCACTAGGGCCTTGGCCAATAGGGAGTCACCAGCAAGATTTTTGTTTGGTCCTTCTTGATTTTCAGGATTACCTTTTGTATTGGTGGGAAGGGGGGAAGGCATATAGGAACATTCCCCTTCCATGGAAAGCTAAAGGCATTCACTCTCCTAGCTAGTGAAGTTTAATCCCTATTGCAGAAATTGAGTAGTAGTCTGATCTGGGCGGAGGCAAACAGATCCACTTGAGGTGTGCCCCATTGGTGGACTATGTCTAAGAAGGTTTCCCTGTTCAACATCCATTCGTGAAGCTGTGAAGATGTTTTGTTGAGCAAATCTACTTGTTTGTTTTCCTGAGAGGGGATGTAAGAGGCCTGCAGGAAAAAGTTGCGTTTGGCACCTAGATACCAAATTTGTAGGTTTATCCGGCATAATTATTTATTTATTTTATTTTACATTTGTTAACCGGGGGTGTCTGACTGAGCCGAAAAGGCCCTTTTTCAGCAGAGGCTTGGGGAGAAAAGCACCACAAAGGAAAATAACAGATACATTTAGTTATTTAGACATTATCAGTATACACACAAATTACAAAAGACATGAGTGGTATGCGGCACATCAACAGTTAAAGTAGAGAGAACAAACAAAAAATATTAATTTAAAAATAAAGATAATTAATAGATTTGTGGTGTACAGCTGAAATTTGGAACATAGGTAGAATACATACATAGTACACAGGTACAGTACATACATTGTAGATTAGCCAGTGTTTGTGAGTAAGACTGAAAACTATTATCAAGTACTCTAGATTTAGTATGTATACCTTATCTGCTTTCACTAGCCTGGGGAGCAATCATGGCACTGCCAACTTTGCTTGAGATGTTGCCTGATGAGGTCTTTAAAGGAGGCTTTGGATGATGTGTTTTGTATGCTAGTGGGGAGAGAGTTCCATTTTTTAGCCACTGAACTACTATATAGTGCATCTCCAAAGCTATTGTAGCTGGTGGTGACTTCTAGTAATAGTTTGCTTGATGATCTAAGAGGTCTTTTGGCTGAGTGATGTTGTACTAGGTTGTTGAGGGCAGGACACTTATTGGGGAGGTAACAGATAGATTGACAGAGGCAGAGCTGATTGTAAGTTAGGCAGTTCAAGCCAGTGGAGCTGTCTCAAAGCAGTACAGTGATGAGTTCTATATGAGCAATTTGCAGCAAAGCGGGAAATTCTGTTATAGTAGGCTTCCATTTTGATAAGTTCAGTTTTGTTGAGATTAGTCAGACTGGGAGATGCATAGAGTAGGGTGGATAGAAGCTGGGAGCGAGCAATGGCTGATCTTGTGTTGTTGGTAAGAAATGGTTTGATACGGTAGAGTGATCCCAGTTTGGCATGTACTTTAATAGTTAAGTTGAGATGACTATCAAATTTTAGGTGGGAGTCTGTGGTTATTCCCAATAGCTTAGCCTGTGCCACTGGAGCGATTGGAGTAGCATTTTTGGAGTAGATAGTGAATTGACGGTTATCAGTGTTTTTGTTAGAACTGGTTATAATCATAAGCTGAGTTTTCTTTGGATTGAGGATAAGTTGGGCTTTGGTAAGGTAGTTTTCAACGTCAGAAAATGCTAGTTGAGTTGTTTGCAAGAGGGTGGCAATGTTATGTGCAGCACAGATTAAGGTAGTGTCATCTACATACTGAATGATAGATGCATGCTGTGTGGAGGATGGAGGTCATTTGTGAAGACTGTGAATAGTAGTGGTCCTAAGACAGAAGATAAGAGATGGGCCTTTGTCCCTCCCTTCTTTGTTGAGGTACCACATGACCGTGGTGTTGTCTGCAAGTAAGTGTAGCAGGCCTGGTTGAAGGATGAGGTGGAAGGCCTATAGGCCCAGCAAGACTGCACTCATTTCCCTGACATTGATGTGTTGTTTTTGCAGGTCAGGGTTCCAAGGCTCTTATACACTGAAGTCGTTTAAGGTTGCCCCCCACCATAGGCCTGATACATCTGTGTGCATAGATAGTGTAGGGGGGGGGGGTTCAAGGGGAATGCCCCCGGATCTGAACGACGTGCTGCATCCACCACCTCATTTCTTTTTTTAAGCAGGGAAGAAGGGGAATTAGTGTTGGTTCTGCGACCACACATTTTTCAAGTACTATTGGAATTTTCTCATGCGTCTCCTGGCTAAAGGGAGCATGGGAATAGTGGTTGCAATGAGTCCCAGGACTTGCAAGAATTGCCTTGCAGTTAGGTGGGATACCGAAAGATGTGTTTGAAAGTGGCTGGAGACAGAATGCACTTTGTCCTGTGGGATAAAGGACCTCATCATGTCTGTTCCGATTCTGCAGCCCAGGAATACTTTGTCTTGCTGGGGGAGAAGAGAGGACCTTTGAAGGTTTAGGGTGAACCCCAAGTTGTGAAGGAGGGTCATGGTGAATTTGAGATGTTTTTGTGGCATGGACTCTGATTCCGCCAGAAGGAGAATGTCATCCAGGTAAGGGTAGATTTGGATTCCCATGGTTCTGTAATATGCATTGGCGGGGGGCCAGGCATTTTGTAAATAGTCTGGGGACAGTAGATAAACCAAAGAGCAAGGCTGTAAATTGAAAATGTGAGGAATTGGCAGTACATTGTAGGAATTTCCTGTGAGAGGGCTCGATAGGAATGTGGAGGTAAGCCTCTAAGTCCAGAGTGGCCATGAAGGCTTGGGGTGGCATCAGGGGTAGGAGGGTTTGGAATGGGAGCATCCTGAAGGAGGTGACTTTTAGGAACTGATTTAGGAAGAATAAATCTAGTATTGGTCTCCAAGGACCATCCTTTTGGGGGACTCATAAGAGATGCGAGCAGAATCCTTTCCTTCCTGTCCCAAGGGGACTGGTTCCATAGTTCCTAGAGTAAGAAGCTCTTGCAGAATGAGGGGGAACAGGGGGAGCTGGTTTCTTGGTGGGAAAGGGATAGGTTTTGGCCTTTGTTTTCCCTCCAAGTAAGAAAGTATCCCTGCTGAATGATGGATAGAGCCCACTGGTCTGTGGTTCCAGTTTTCCAAAAGGGGAGGCAGTGGGGGTAGGCGGGCAGACAATGGTAGGTGAGCAAGGCAGTCATGCTGAAGTGGGGACCCCCTCTGTCCGGAAAGGGCTGTTTTGAAGGGGGGTGGAGTGTTGAGAGG
>NC_056744.1:785961118-786108618 GCF_019279795.1 Protopterus annectens
TTATGTTATGTTACTCGTAAATGAAAGAGATGCAATTCCTTAACCACTTGGAAAGAGTCACCTTGGATATTAGTTTGCCCATAGTCACACTGGCAAAGGACACAAATAATTGGTCTGATCATCTTATTTGTTTAGTTCTGTCAAAGAAGAAACGTAACTGCCTGTGTACATCCAGAAGGTGCAGGCAGTACTCGCCTTTATTTGAAAAATTTGGAAAAAATACAGGCATATCTATAGACTGGTTGATACTGGTCTCTGATATCACTTGGGTTCCTATTCTTTCCTTGAAGAGGCGTTCTATCAACCACCTCTTCATCAAACTTGAAACCGCAAAATTGGAAAACATCAAACATCCACGTATGCGACTTCTTTCCTTAGGAAAGAAATCGCTTGGCCATCCTTGTCAGTTTGCCGTTTTCCCCACTGTAGTGCGATCTCGGAGTTGGTATATTTAGTTAGGGGGATGTGGGGGGCACAGCTCCCCACTTTATATTGTTTGTGGTTATTTGTTGGTGTTTATAGGGCAAGCAATTTCTTTCCAAGGGAAAGAAATCATTTACGTGGAGGTTCGATATTTTGAAAGTTCGAGGTATTAGGGTTGATGAAGAGGCATTCGATGGAACGCCCCTTCAAGGAAATAATATAGACCCTATTACTTTAGGATGGAAAGTAGGCTTTGTTCTGAGTGGCACTATCTTTATGGAAAACCAAGTATGGAGCTTTAGAGCATAAAGCCTGTAACTCGGAGGCTCGCCTCGCCAAAGTGACAGCTATAAAGAACAATGTTTTCCAAGAACGAAATTTTAAATCACAAATCGCTGCTCAAATGGAGGTGAAGCAAGCGACTAATACAAGGGTTAGATCCCATGGCAGAAGAGGGTCTTTGAAAGGGGGCTTTAGGCAGATTGTGCCCTTAAGAAAAACCTTACAAAGCCTATGAGAAATTAAGGGTTGATCCCAGATACTGTTATGGAAATTTGAAATAGCTGCCAAGATAACCTTGATAGTAGAAGTAGAAGCAGAAGCTCATTTACTAAAGATGGCAGTTAGAAACTCCAGAATGTTCTCTACTGGTGCTGAAAATGGATCCAGACCATAGTCATAGACCCAAATGGAAAACCTCCTCCCTTTACTAAGGCAGAGACTCCTAGAGGATGGTTTATGGGATACCAACAAAATGTGTCATATGGGGAAAGAATACCATTAGACCTGGCAACTACCGGAATTGGAGAAACCAACCAGTCAGCTTGAGAGTCTGAAGATTGGGATGCCCTAGTCCCTGGGAGTGGGACAAGAGATCCGGAACTGGGTCCAGAATCCAAGGGCAGTGTAGTAGATGAGGCCAGAGGAAGGGAAATCATATCTGTCGAGGTCAGTAGGAAGCAGGATCACTTTGCTTCACAACTGAGCTGCGTTTTTGAGAAAAAGAGGGATAACAGGGAATGAGGGAAAGGCATAAAGGAGACCTGGGGGCCAATCATGGAGAAGAGCGTCCCTGGGGGACTTCCTCTGTGGGGGAATTACAGCAAAGTAGCTTCTGCACTTGTTATTTAGGGATGAGGCAAACAGGTCGCAGCAAGGCTGGCCCCAGTGAAGAAAGATCTCCTTCACTGCTCTGGAGTTCAGAGACCACTCGTGAGGCATGAGGATGCATCTGCTTAGTTTTTCTGCAATCATGTTTGAACTCCCCAGGATGTGTGTTGCTATCAGAAAGAAGTTGGAAGTTATAGTCCATTGCCACACCCGAAGGGCTTCTCGACACAATGGGTATAACTTGGTTCCCCCCTGTTTCTTTATGTACCAGACTACCGACAGGTTGTCTGATTGTATAGCTATCATCCCGTGAGGTAAGGCAGAGTGAAATGCCAGAAGCACTACTCCTAACTCCAGAACACTGACATGCAAATTGGCCTTGGAGGGGGACCAAGTGCCTTGGACTGTCTTCCCAAGACAGTGCCCTACCCCCACCCCAGTTGGGAAGCATCCATGGTCACTATGGCCTTGGGCTGAGGGGGAGCAAAGGGGCGGCCTAGAATAATCTCCTCCGAGTGCATCCACCAGGATAGGTTGTTCTTGCATCAAATGGATATGAAAACTAAATGGTTCATGGGGTGGGTTAGAATAGTCCACTGATTTGCAAGTAACCACTGGAGAAATCTCATGTGAAATCTTGCCAATGGAACCAATGTGACCGCTGCTGCCATGGAACCCAATGCCTACAGAAGTAGAGAAGCAGGAATTTTGTTTGAGCAAAGAAGCAGAAGGACTTACGACTGAATTTTCTGTAATCTGTGTAGTGGAAGCAATGCTATGCAAGAAACAGTATTGAGATGAGCTCTGATGAATTCCATGTACTGAGAAGGGGTTAGCTGAGATTTTGCAAGATTGACTGTTATGCCCAGCTGAAGAGCTAGTTTCAGAATGTAGTCCATAGCTTGTAGAAGTAGATGCCTAGTGGAAGTGGTGAGGAGCCAGTCGTCTAAGTAAGGAAACACTCAGACTCCGTGTGCTGTGACTGCTGCCATACATTTGGTGAACAACCTGGGGACTATGCTGACACCAAAAGACAGCACTATAAATTGGACATGACTGGCTCCCATTTGGAACCAGAGAAACTTTCGGGCGTTTGTCCACCTTTATGTGGTAATACGCATCTTAAAAGTCAATAGAGCACAACCAATCATCTTTCCTCTAAAAAGGGGAGAATTGAATGAACCATGACCATCTGGAATTTTGCTCGTTGGAAGAATTTATTTAGAATACCGAGATTCAAAATTGTTCTCCAGTCCCCAGTTTTCTTTGGCACTAAAGATAATCTTGAGTAAAAAACATATCCTAATTGGTCTGGTGAGACTTCTTGGATGACACTTTCTAGCAGCTTTTGTATTTCTATTGCTGCTTGAACTCTCTGAGTGGAATGTGGCAGAGTCTTGCTGGGGTTCTGGAATAAAAGGTGAAGGGAATTAGATAACCTCTGGAAATGATCCTTAGTACCCAGGCATCGGCAGTTGTATCGCCAGGCATATGGGTGCAAGGAAAATCTTCCCCCGGCTGCTTCCAATGGTAAGCAATCGGGCCCCCCTTCAGGAGTGTTGATAAGGTTGACCAGAGAACAAATCCCTGGAACCCTGATTCTGTGGACCACCCCTGCCTCTAGGATGGCATCTTCCACTAGAACTCCCCCCTCTGCCCCAAGGAAGCCTGAGCCACGTGCGTCCCAGAAAGGCTACTGGGATTTCTTGAACCACATATTACCACTCCTTTGATTCCTAGAATAGGATCATTGAGGAGTGGAAAAACCTACACCTACAGCAGACAAAGTCTGTCCCATCCTTTTCACACCTGGACAGAGTTCTCTTCCCTTTGGGACCAAACAAGGAGCACCCATCAAAGGGGGCACTGACAAAGGAAGACTTGAATGGTTCCACAAACTCATACAGGCGCATCCTAACGTCTCTCTAAATTGCAATGCCTGAAGTTGCTGACCTGGTTGTCCCTTCGGCTGCATGTGCAATGAGCCTCATGGACGAGTTCGACTTTTCCTGGACTCCCTCAGCCACAGCTCCTTCACCAGATCCCTTTGGAGCCTAGCGAAATGGGTCAAGAAGTTCATTGACCTGATGGAGAAGGTCGATGATGCACAGACCCATTTCCCAAATCTGTCCATCTCCCTGGACTCTTGATTTGGGGGATGGACAGTAGAGCTTTCCTTGTCTAGTTCTTTTTTCGTGGTGGCAGCTACCACCATGGCATCTACTACCAATCCTTTAGCCGAAAGTGGTTGGTCTTCTGGAGCAGTAAGGATTTTGTCAGGTCCCCGGGGGACTGGTTCCACAGAATCAGGAGCCTTCAAAGCCCACTGAGCAAATAGTTTAATTAAATCGTCAGCAGGCGGAGTCACCCAAGAGGTAGATGCACATGCACCAAAGGCCTGTAAATATACAGATTCCTCCGAAGATGGGTTTTTGGACTTCCAAATCACCCCTCTGTTTTAGGATCTCAAGAATGTCTCCAAAGGAGAGGTCTTTTGGGGGTGACCGTGGGGAACCCTCCCCTTCATCAAAATCCGTGTCACATGTGATGGATTCTTCAGGAGAATCAAGGTGTTTCCTCCTACGCAATCTCTTCTGATGGAGCTCTTTAGTGGTAACATCTGAGGAAGACTCGGAAGAGGGAGTGCCTTTAAAAAGAGACCATGAAGCGTGCTGTCCAGGGGTAGAGGTTAGTGGCTGAACTGAAGAACCTGGGGTCACAGGTGAAGACAACAACCCAGGAGCCACCTGAGATGAAGCAGTGGCTAAAGCCCTTTCCATAGCCTGAAAGGCAGGACACCTGAGGAGGGATGGGAGCCCAACAGAGACAAACTCAGAACCAGGGTCACACTCTACCCAGAGAACCCCACCTGACAGACTGGATCCGAAGAAGGGTCCACCACCAACTGAGCCGAAAGGGACACTGTCAGCTCCATGGAAAAACTTGGGAGCTGGCTCAAATCCCCCAAGCCAGGTGGCGAACATATGGTCCTGGGGATCAGACGGTGCCAAGGTAGCCAAGGTTAGACTCTGTGCTAAAGACAGAAATGTTGTCAATGCCAAAGCCAATGGTACCTGACACACTGACGTAGAATACTCTAAAGCCTGTGTCAAGGAGAGGAGAAGAACATTTAAGGATGGATGGGGGAAACCCACAGCACCTGAGGCAAGAGGGGCTTGAGAAGAGGATGAAATACCCCAGGCCGTCAAGATCTGATCCACCAACCTAACAATATCAACCTCTGAAAGGCTTCTGGTGGAGTGCATGGTCAAAAGAGAAGGCGCAGCAGGTCTCTTCAGGAATGGACTTGGGAGCTGACCATGAAAAGGGTCCAAGGATGGAGAATATATAGACCTGGGTTTCATGGATAATACTAATTTTCGCACCGTTTGCAGTGTGGGTGAAATGGGTACTGAAGTGGTTGGAGCCATGGTCAAGGTCGGCGTCATGGAATATAGGTTGAAACAACTGTCATAGCCGGTGTAGTAGGCATTAGTGAAGTTTTCGGTGCCAGAGATTTTGTCTGCTCAGAGAGCCTCTGAACCTTAACTTTCAGTTCCAAAGATGAACCCTCTGAAGTGTGCTTGTGTTTCTTGACAATTGGTGCCAATTATGACGTCAGCACCAAATGAGAGGACTTTGATCCAGAGGCCGAAGGTAAATGGTCAACCTTGGACAAGGCTTCCTCAAAAGGGGCTTTAAGGATCCCTTTCAGGGTCAGTTTATTCTTTCTCTCTGCCAGGGTTCTATTACTGAATCCCTGGCAGATGGAGCAGTCCACACTCAGATGGGGGACACCCAAGCAGTATACGCATTTTTCATAAGTATATGAGTTTAGCATTTTTCTGCCACACTCAGAACATTGTATAAAGCCTGTTGTAGAGGATTTTGTTTTTTCTGCCATTTTCTATCAAAAAATAATTAGAAAGGCAGAAGGACAGAAAAGAAGGATTGGAAAGAAAGCTCACACACTTACACACAGTTAACAGAAAGAAACTACCAACAACTGTAGTAAAGTTACCAAGTGGTAGAGAGAAAGAAGGGATTACCAGTGATCGTAGGGGAAAAATACCAGCGGTAAAAAATAAACATTCAAGGGTAGACCAGTAAGAGAAACTTTTACAGGAATTTTTTTTAAGAAATTAGTTATAAAATAACTATAAAATAGTTGGCTACGAGAGAGTCAGCTGAAGCATCTTATTCGCAAGAGTGGCACACGAGATCCGAGGTAATATAGAGAAGTGCATTGTGGGTAGACTAGCAGCTCAAGAAATTTGTTTGGCTGACACAAGCTTTATAACAGCTGGATCAGTTCCGAGGGTCAGAACTGTAACCCACTAGTCAAGAATAGATGAAGATTGGCAACATCAGATATAATTTTAACAGTGGCACTACATTCACAACTGGCATTATTTTTCCTGACAAGTGATTTCTCTGAAAGCAAGTGTAAGAATGTACCACTGTGCAGATGTTTGAATACAGGCAACATAATGCAGTAACAATAGTCAGACAGGAATTAGCCACAGGTGGACATCCAGCCCATCTTCTAGAACATTGAGCAACATCAGGGCAGCCTAATCCCTTCCCATGTTAAAGGCATCAGCAGGACAATGAATACAAAACACAGGAACTTTTTTGTGAAAATAACAGGACAGCTAGATCCCAACAGCTGTTCATGTTATGGTGTGCCTGCAGAGAAAAATGATCAGTGTTCCCAACTAAGTAATCAGCTACCCAACAAGGAGATAGCAAGAGGGCAGGAACCCAAAAGCCTAGGGTCTCTCCTTATATGTATGAAGGGAATGGAGAATAGCAGTTTCTACTGCAATATTGTCTCCTGCATTTGAACATCTACTGCTATGGTGAGTTTAATGACAGCCATACTATGCTCTTCATAGGGATCACTGCTGCAGAATCATTCATCACAGATGGGAAGAACATTAAAACAGCAGCAGCCCTGACCACAAGCCTAAGATTGATGAATTACCATTCTATGCAGGACTGCAGTGGCAAACTTTTAGTTATGTATTTACCATAACGATAGATGTATGTGATCCATCTCGCCTACATTCATAACTGATGGGCTCGGAGCAGAGAATCGGCTCCGACTCGGCTGATACACTAGCACGAAGTCTCTCATTGGCTGGGCCAACCCCTTATCCCAGGATGCACCACACCCAAACCCCCAGATCTTGTTTGCCCCACAACTCATCCACATGTACCAATCCGACTGCACAACAGTGTTTCTTCCAGATCCAACAGGTAGGGGGAAGGAGGGCGGGTACGTAAGAATGTAGGCGAGATGGATCACATACATCTATCGTTATGTAAGTACATAACTAAAAGATGTAATGCGATCCTATCTCCCCTACATTCATAACTGATGGGACAGTGCCCCTAGCACCTAGATCCTGGGAGGCTCACTGGAAAACACTCCTGAGCACTGTGGAACCAAAGGACGCCCGACCTCTAGAGGCCACGTCCAGTTTGTAATGAGAAATAAAAGTACGTGGAGAAGCCCAAGTGGCCGCTGCACATATCTCATCCACAGACAGTCTGGCGTGGAAGGCCAATGAAGTTGCCATAGCCCTAGTAGAATGCGCTCTAACTGGACATGGAAGGTCCCTTCCTGTTGATGCATAAATAAATGAAACACAATCCCTAATCCACCTAGCGATAGTGGTCTTAGTTTCTGCTTTGCCAATCCTGTTATCAGCAAAGGCCACAAACAGCTGGTCTGATTTCCTCTACTGCTGTGTCCTATCCAAGTAAAACCTCAGTTGTCTATGCACATCCAACTGATGAAGTCTGTATTCTGCCTTGTTGGAAAATTTTGGAAAGAAAACTGGTAGCTCTATAGATTGCTGCAGACAAAGAGCAGAAGAAACCTTCGGAAGAAATGACGGGTTTAGTCTTAGAGATACTCTATCCTTGTGAAAGATCAGATAAGGGGGCTTAACAGAAAGGGCTTGAAGCTCCGAAACCCTTCTGGCTGAAGTAATAGCTACCAAGAAGGCAGTCTTCCAAGACAAGAACTTTTGCTCACAAGTGGCCGCAGGCTCGAAAGGCTGAGGCGTCAAGGCTCCTAAAACTACATTCAAATCCCATGGCAAAACAGGTTGCGACACCAGGGGGTGAAACAACCAAGTTCCCTTAAGAAAGGCCTTACACAACTTATGACTCATGAGTGAAGGCTCAAAGGCAACATGATAATTAGAAATTGCTACCAATTGGACTTTAAGCGTGGAGAGAGCAGAACCCTGTCTAAAAAGAGTTGCCAAAAAATCTAATACTGCCGACACCGGGGCTGTCAGGGGGTCAAGGTTGTGCCGCTGGGCCCAAATGGCAAACCTTTTCCATTTATTAGAATATATCTCCTTAGTGGAAGCTCTGTGAGAAGAAGACAGAATCCGGACTACCTCAGGTGAAAGGATATGCTGTCTGACTAAGGTCGGAAGTGGAGCAGCCAAGCAGTTAGCTTGAGAGTTCGCAGTGATGGATGGGCCTGACCCGACTGAAGAGTCAGGAGGTCTGGAACTGGGTCCAGAATCCAAGGATCCTTCACTGCATACTTCCGAAGGAAGGGAAACCAAACTTGGCAGGGCCAGTGTGGTACGATCAAAATCATGCTGCTTCCCAAGCAGATTGCCTTCTGAATCACCTTTGGCAGTAGTGGGACCAGAGGGAAGGCATAGAGCAGACCGGAGGGCCAAATGTGGACTAGAGCGTCCCTGGGTGACTCCCCCTGGGGGGGAATCAGGGAGAAGAAATTGCTGCACTTCACGTTCCAGGGGCTGGCGAAAAGGTCGCAACAGGGAAACCCCACCTGGAGAAGATCCGAGCTGCTACTTGGTCATTCAGGGACCACTCGTGAGGCATCAGAATAACTCTGCTTAGCCTGTCTGCTATCACATTGGACTTCCCCGGAATGTGCGTTGCCACTAAAGATCTCTGGGAAGCGATCGCCCAGTTCCAAACTCTCAAGGCTTCTCTGCAAAGAGGATAAGACTTGGTTCCTCCCTGCTTGTTCAGGTACCATACTACCGCCATATTGTCGGAGAAGATTGCGATGGTACCCTTGGGAAGAGAGCTGTGAAGTGCCTGCAACGCTAGAAGCACTGCCCTCATTTCCAGAACATTGATATGTAAGTGGATTTTGTGATAATGCCACGTGCCTTGAACAGTCCTGCCCAGATAATGCCCCCCCCACCCTATCTGGGAGGCATCCGTGGTCACTGTGGCAATGGAGGAGGGGGGGGCAGAAGAGTCTCCCCTGGTTCAGGTTGGAGGAGAGGAGCCACCAACAAAGATCTCACCGGCACGTTTCCGTGATGAGAATCGGGTAGGACAATGGCAGATCTTGGTATGACCTCTGGGTCGACAGGAGCCATTGGAGAATTCACATGTGCAATCTTGCCAGACGGACCAGAAGAATGGCGGCCGCCATCGACCCCAAAAGCTGAAGGACCATCCTGGCTGGGGCTTTCCTTAGGGGTAGTAAGGCTAGGACTTGGTCCTGTAGTATCTTTATCCTCTCTGTTGAAAGGAATGCTCGCATCTCTACAGAGTCTAGCTCTGCGCCTATAAAGGCAACACGCTGTGATGGCAGCAATACAGACTTTTCCCAGTTGAATGTAATTCCCAATAGATGTCCCAACTCGATGGTAGCACTCACGGCTTGAATAAGAAGATGCCTGGTGGGGGCGGTGAGGAGCCAGTCGTCTAGATACGGAAACACCTGGAATCCCAGATGTCTCAGGTGAGCAGTCACCACTGCCAGACATTTGGTAAACACCCTGGGGGCTGTGGTGAGACCAAAGGGCAGGGCCTGGAACTGGAAGTGGCTGGTTCCTAAGTGGAAGCGTAAATGTATCCTGGAAGCCCTTGTTTATCTTGATGTGATAATAGGCATCCTTGAGATCGATGGAGCACATCCATACTCTTTTCTCCAGCAATGGGAAAATGGATTGCAACGTGACCATCCAGAACTTGGACTTCTTTACGAAGCAGTTTAGGTGGCTGAGATCCAGAATGGGTCTCAAGTCCCCTGTTCTTTTCAGCACCAAAAATAACCTTGAGTAAGTTCCTAATCCGGTCTGGTCTGCGGGGACTGGCTGGATGACTCACTTTCCAAGCAGCTTTGCAACCTCTATGACTGCTTGATCCTGTTGACTGGATGGCACATCCGGGATTTTCCTTGACGTTGGAGGGGGATGGATAAAGGGGATGGTGTAACCTCTGGCGATGATACGAAGCACCCACTGATCCTGAGTGATGGAACCCCAGGCCCTTGGATGAGTCAAAAATCTACCCCCGACTGGCTCCGGAGACTCACAGTCGGGCAAGTCCCTCAGGGACGCTGAAAGGAGGAACCATGAAAGGATTTGTGGTCTCCTGAGTTGCGGGGGCCTCCGCTGCCTCTAGGGCGACGTCTTCCAGAATAATTCCCCCCCTCTGCCTCTGGAAGGGGGGGGTCACTCTGATGGGCAGGGAAAGACTTTTGGGACTTTCTGAACCACATCTTTCCTCCCCTCTGAGCCTTGGGATAAGGTCTAGAGGGAAGCGAAAAACGGGCCCCAATGGCAGACAAAGTCTTACCCTCCTGCTCACATCTAGTGAGTGTGTCTTTCACCTTGGGTCCAAAGAGAGAGGACCCATCGAATGGAGCGTCGATGAAGGAAGACTTGAACGCCTCTGTAAAGTGACACAAGCGCATCCAGGCTTGCCTCCTAAGGGCTACGCCCGAACTCGCTGCCCTACCCCACCCCTTCAGCTGCATACAATATGAGCCTCATGGACGAGTTAACAATCGATGAAAGGGTAGACAGCTGGGCGTTGACAGACTGCGTCAACGCCTCAGGCACGTTACCCGACAGGGTATCTCCCAACTCCTTTATGAGATCCCTTTGGAGCCTCGTAAAGTGACATAAATAATTCAGGGACCACAGAGTAAAGGTCACTGAAGTCAGGGTACGCTTCCCGTACCTATCCATGCTCCTGGACTCCTTGTTAGGAGGATGGATAGACGTAGATGCCTCTGCCACATCCTGCTGGGTGGCAGATGCCACCACCATAGCATTAACCGGAACTCCCTTGGTCAGAAACTCCTTGCCAGGGGTGCGGATAAAAACTTGTTGGGGCGAGAAGGAACTGGCTCCACAGAATTAGGGTGTTCCCATGCCCTTTGACAAATAAGGTCCAGTAACTCATCGAAGGGTGGAGACACCCAGGAGGCGGAGGGTTGGGCTCCAAAGGCCTTGAGGAAGACCGACTCCCCCACGGAAGGGGTTTTGGATGGCCAGTCGCCCCTCTGTCTCAAGATCTCCAGGATATCGGAGAACGAGACATCGTCGGAGGACGACTTAGGGGACCCTTCCGCATCATCAAGGTCGGTGTTCTGAGGTGACAGACTCATCTAGGGAGTCTATGTGCTTCCTCTTGCACAATTTTTTCCTGGGGGGCTCTTCAGGCACGAACTCTGAAGGCTCCTCAGAAAACAGGGGAGAGACCCCTTTCGGTGCCGACAGTTCAGGAGCCGACAAAACAGACCCCAGGGCAGTAACACTCTCCTGCGGCTCCGAGACCAATGGAGCCGAAGAAGGAGATCCAGATTTAGACCCTCTATCCTGCGGCTCCAAAATCAGTGGAGCCGAGGAAGGGGACAGAGTACCTGATCTCTCATCCCGAGACTCCAAAACCAGTGGAGCCGAGGAAGGAGACCCAGATTTAGATCCTCTATCCTTCGGCTCCGAGGTCAGTGGAGCCGAGGAAGGGAACAAAGATTTTGCTCTTTTAGCAGGCAGCTCTGACGGACTTGTCGGAGCCGAAGACTTCTTTTGCTTCGATTTAGAGGAGGGAGAAGAAGCCAAAGCTTCCTCGAAGGGTGCCTTGATTCAGATGCTTCAGGATCAGCTTATTTTTTCTCTCATGTAGGACACGAGAAGAGAAAGCATGGCAAACACTGCAAGATTCTTGCAAGTGTTTAGCCCCAAGACAATAAACACAGATGGCGTGGCCATCTGTCAACGCCATCTTGTAATTGCATTTCGAACATTTTTTAAAGCCCAATGGCTTATGTTCCTTTTCTTTGCCAGATATATTAATTGTAACACACTCAAAACACACAAAGAGGGAAGGAGGGGGGGGGCTCTAACTTAAACGCTCTACAAGAGATAGGGCAAAGACACTAACTCAAATGGGCCTAGCCCGCCAAACAGAAGGGATTACCACAACAATTCAAAAAGACAAACACAGTCAATCACAATGGAACTAACAAGATAGCTATTAAAATAGCTGTTTGAGTATAAATTCTAAAGCTAACTGCCAAAAAGCGACCAAAAGGTCAAAATAGAAGGGTACTTAGCCACAGCCAAGTCGAGACCACATCGTTACTCCAGGAGCGGCAAATGAGATCTGGGGGTTTGGGCGTGGTGCATCCTGGGATAAGGGGTTGGCCCAGCCAATGAGAGACTCTGTGCTAGTGTATCGGCCGAGTCTGAGCCGATTCTCGGCTCCGAGCCCATCAGTTATGAATGTAGGCGAGATAGGATCGCATTACATCCCATTTTTTTCTAATGAGTAGGAGACAAGATTATATTGCCTTGAAAAAGTGTAGATGGAAGTACTAGATTTCTGCCTCACAAACACTGGATACCTTCCTTCATAAATAAAATTGTTGTAGCAGTTGCTACTGTAATACAGCCTGCACTTACATGACCTTGCCACGACTTGTCATAATCACAGATTAAAAAAACACCAACTTACTACCCACTTAGGGGTTGTTTCTCAAAGTGAGATGTCTACGCTATTCAAAAAAATGCAAATCTCCTTTTTACAGAGATAAGAGGTAAAAATGGTTTGGTTTACATTGAGTCTAGAATTACTTCTTCACCTTGTGAAAAACTGTAAGGCTGAGTACCTTACCACGACCCGCATCTCAGAAATTCTATGGGTAGATAGGATGACCAGTAAAAATGGAATCTTCCAAACAAACTAAGCAGGAAAGTACAGTTGTGTAAAATCTTATCAAAACAATAGATGCACTTATTTTTCACTGTTGCAATATTCATAACATGTGGGATCTCCTACCAAGGATAGCCCAGTCTCCATCCATTATACCAAAGCCTTTAAGCCTTTGCATCCTCCTAGCTTTGTATGTCAGGCAGATGCTCCTCATGCAGGCAAAGGCATAAAGGGGATGTACGTACAATCCATACTCAGAACTGAAGTGTTCCGTTCCAGGGAAACTAGAACAACTCCAGGAAAATGCAGCATGCACATCCAGAGGGAAAATGAAACAGAAGACAAAGTCAAAGATCCCTTGATCAGCAAAGTTGTCTCAAAAGAAAAAAAAGAGAGAGAGAGAGAGAGAGAGAGATGAAAAAGGGGGCAGGAGGGAGGGACTAAATATTGCAACAGTGAAAAGGAAGGGCAACTACTATAACTGTAAAATGTTATACAACTATGCCATGTCCTACTTCATTGTGTATTCATAACATGTGGGAGACAACCCAAGCAACTAAAAAGGATGGGAAGAGGAAAGTGCGGAGCAGCCCTCCACAAACTCATGAAGGATAGCCCTGGCAAATCATGCCCTGGATGTGGAAATGACATTCAACTTGTAATGTTTAGTAAAAGTGTAAGCAGAGGACTAAGTGGCAGCTTCAAGGATGGATTTAGTATCCAAACCCTTGAAGAAAGCTCCAGAAGAGGACACTGCCCTCATGGAATGAGCTCAAACCGAAGCAAAAGCTGTTTTCCATGAAAAGAATAAGAAAAAGAAGTGGCTTTAGAAATCCAGGAGGAGAAGGTTTGCTTAGAAATCACCAAACCCAGTGTACTAATATGAAAAGAAAAAAAGCTGCTCAGATCTATGGATAGCCTTTGTCTTATCAAAATAATACTTTAACTGTCTATGTATTGTAGCCTAGCAAACTGTGAAGGAAAAAGTAAAGAAGCTGGATAGACTGATAAAAAAACAACTCATCGACCACCTTGGGCATAAAACAAGGATTAGTACACACAGACACCCTGTCCCTATATAAAGCATAAAGGAAGGAATTGCCATCAGAGCCTGAAGTTCAGAAACTCTCTTGGTGCTGCAAAGGAGGACAAAAAGAGACAAGCTCAAAAAGGAGCCCAATTCCATTTTTTCAAAGACAAAATTAAGGTCCCAAGAGGGAGGAATAGGTTTTCTTGAAGGCCTCATATGAAGGACGCCTTTAAAGAAGTTTGACCTTAAAATGAAAGGTCAACAGTGGGTTCAAGTGCAGACAAGCAGAGATTGGAGACAACTGAGCTTTAACAGAAGAATATACGTTAAGACAGCTTGGTGCAGTTCACACAAACAAGAAAGGACCAAAGGGACCCCCCACTGTAAAAGGGATCCTGGTGATGCTTGAGGCACCAAACAGAATTTTCTTCCATTTATCCATACAGAAATTTCTGATAATGGGGTTCCTGGCCTCCTGTAGAACTCTAAGCATTTCTTCAGAGAAGTGGTGCCTAAAAAGGATCAAAACCCTATCACCAAAAGTGTCAACAGAGGAGTGGACAAGTTACTTCACTGGATGGATCTTCTCACACAAGGCAAGGGGTCTCTCATTCACCCTCACTTGTCTGTAGATGTTGGAGTGTATTCACTATTGCAGTCATCACATTTGGGTTATCTGCCTGCAGGTAAGCCCTCAGCCGGCCTGAATACAAGAGTCTTTGGATTTCTGCATCGGATGCTGTCTCCTCTTCCATGACGTCAGGGGTATAAAACATGCAGCCAACGCCATTACATCAGTTTTTCTTGCCCTAGATGTAAGGTGCCCCCACAAAGGGAAGCAATTAAATGGTATAGTGAACCCCCATCAAAAAGTAAATACACAGGAAAAAATAAACATACCAACCAAAAGGAGAGGTAAAGCCCAGAGAAATCAGGGGGCTGGAGGGAGGGTAACTAGGACTGCAACAGTAAATACACTCTAACATCTACATTTATGGTAAGTGTACACAACTGTACTATGTTCTTCATGTTTCACTGCTGCAGTCATCACATTTGGGTTAATTCCCAAAGCTAAGAAAGGGAGGAGGAAGTTAAAGAGCATTAGGGCTAGCTATTAATCCCTGCAAGACTGCAGTGGCAAAACCAGCTCTGGATTTAGAAAAGACAGGCAAGTGGTAATGTTTGGTGAAGGTATGTACAGAGCTCCAGGTGGCAGCTTCTAGGATGTCCCTGGTAGGGACCCCTCTGAAAAATGCCATAGAGGTAGATGCAGCCCTGGTGGAATGTGATCTTATCTCCTGTGGGGTAGGTTTGCCATCGTGCTTGTAGCAGAAATTAATGCAACTGGCTATCCATTTTGAAATGGTTTGCTTTAAAATGGCCTTCCCCTCTGTCCCTGCAGCAAAGCTAACTAGCAGCTGCCCAGATTTTCTGATAGGCTTAGTCCTGTCCAAATACAATCTAAGTAGTCTGTGCACTACCAGAGAGTGCAGTAGTCGTTCCCCTTTGTCTTCTGGATTAGGGGAAAAAGTAGGCAAATGAATGGACTGATTTAGGGCCACAGAAGACACCACGCTGGACATAAAGGAAGGAAAAGTCCTGAGGGAAACCCTGTCCACATGGAAGATAATGAAGGGTTCTCCACTGCCATGAGGGCCTGTAATTCTACCAAAACAGCAGAGGCCACCAAAGCAGACACCCAAACAACTACCACCTCAGGACACAACACATGCAACACATAGACCACACAGTCAGTGTGCCAAACAGTCACAGCCCTTAAGGCCAAACACAATGCCAGACACACTCGTCATTGGTGACTCCATAGTCAGACACACTGACATCCCGCTCACCAGATTGAGTAAGGAGAAGGTCACAGTAAGCTGCCTGTCGGGCGCTAGAATCCGCCACATAACGCAAGCACTCAGGTCTCTCAACAGCAGGTACAAGTACGACTCAGTCATTGTCCACGCTGGTGTAAACGACCTGAGACGTACCTCCTTGGACTACATGAAAAGAGACACTGAGGAGCTCTCTGATTATGTAGCCCAGGCAGGTATGACCCTGACCTTGAGCAGTATCCTACCTTCACCAAGATTGATGCCACAATACAGAGATAAGATGATCAGCTTTAATAATTGGCTTAAACTCTGTTGTCATTCAAAGGGGATCCAATGTCTGTCTGCCTGGGATGACATGCTGGACAAGCCACGCTACTTCGCAAGGGACGGCTTGCACCTGTCACCCCTGGGCTTCCGGATATTGGCAAAGGCTCTTGCCACCCCCATAGTGCCTTTTTTAGGCAAGGCTCAAATTCTAAACCTACCACCCTAGAACACAAAAAAGGAAGAAAACTAAGGGTAATGCTGCTCAATGCCAGAAGTCTCAACCTCAAGATGCACGCACTCGAGGCCCTTCTCAGTATGGAGAACATCAATGTATGTGCTGTGACTGAAACCTGGTTCAAGGCTCCTGAGAGCACCCCAGCACTAACAGGTTTTACCTCATATCATGCGTCCCGGCCCCAAAATCCGAACAACACCAAGAAAGGAGGGGGGGTGTCCATATTCATCAAGGACACCCACACCTCAAGGTTGGTGACAACACACGATGCATCAGAGACCATCCAGGTGCAATTAACCATAGGCAAGACTGCTCTGCAAATTGTAGCATGTTACAGGCCACCCTCTCAAACTCAGGAACCTCACATAGCTTTCCTGAAAACACTGGAGGGGATAAATGCATCTCCAAACACCATCATACTAGGTGACTTCAACTACCCTAATATAGACTGGGATCACTACTCAAGCCCAAACACTCTAGCCCAAAGGTTCCTGGAGTTCATAAACTCAAATGGCATGGAACAACTAGTCACCATCCCCATAAGAGGTGAAAACATACTTGATCTCATCATCACGAATATGGGATCACAATGTTCAACACCGGAAGTATACCCCTCACTGGTGAGATCAGATCATAAACTAATCTCACTGGAGGTCCTCATCCCGCCCCCACCTGAGATAAAAAAGACCACAGTGAAAAACTTCTCAAAAGCCGACTTCACACTTCTAAAGACTAGTGTGGTCTCCTTTAAGGCCCCGAGCCGGCGGTAAACATTACTCAAGCCGCTGAATCACTTACAAATGCCTTCTACCAGCACCTACAGGACTGCATGGATCAGGCAATCCCAAACAAAACAAAGACTCTTTGTACCAAAGGCAAGCGTCCAGTCTGGTGGACCCCAGCCATAAACAAGCTCTACAACAAAAGGAGGAAGCTACTACAAGATAGAGCAAAATCCTTAAAAGGTAAGACACCTTTGATCATTATAAGTAAAAAACTAAGAGCTCTCATAAAATCATCCAAGGCAAATTTTGAGAGAAAAATCGCTAAGGACTCAAAAGACAATCATAAGGCCTTCTTTAGCTGTGTTAGAAACCTGGGAGGAAACTCCCAGATATGCTCAGAATTAGTTCAAAATGATGTGAAAATTACTGAACCTACAGACATTGCCAACATACTGGCTGACAGGTTCAGTGCAAACTTCTCCCCACCCTCCCCCCCAAAAGGAGAGATATCTATACCAGAGGATTGTAGCCCCCCAAACATCTCTAACGCCCAGGTGAGAACTGCTCTCTCCAAGGCGAAAAACACAGCATCCATGGGACCGGATGGTGTCCCCGGCTGTGTGCTCCATTTAACTAAATGAGGAATTAAACCCGCAGTTAGGACAGCTGTTTAATCTTAGCCTCACCTCAGGATACGCACTCCAAGGAGTGGCACGGCAACTGTGGTCCCACTTCACAAAGGCGGTGCCTTCACCGACCCTGGAAATTACCGTCCCATCAGCTTGACAAGCCTGATCTGCAAAGTCATGGAGAGGATCATAATGGAACTCATAAATAAAGACATAGGGAACTTGCAGACTTTGGATCCAACCCAGTTTGGCTTTGTCAAAGGCAGATCATGCCTTTTAAACTTGGTTGACTTTTTCGAAACAGTCACCAAGGCCATTGATGAGGGAAAGGCAGTCCATACAGCCTACCTCGACCTGGCAAAGGCTTTCGACACAATACCCCACTCAGGTATCATTGAAAAACTCATCAGCTTAAATGTAAACCCATACATCACAAGATGGGTTGCAAACTGGCTAAGTGACAGAACCCACAGGGTCAGAGTTGCTGGCGCCATGTCAGACTCAAAGCCTGTCACAAGTGGTGTCCCACAGGGCTCAGTCCTGGGCCCACTCTTGTTCGGCATCTACTTTTCTGAAGTACAAGCAAACACAGGAGGGTTATGGCTGACAAAGTTTGCAGATGACTGCAAACTGGGCGCCATAGTCGAAAACACATCTGACACAGATATCCTTAAGAAGTGTCTCACAGAAACGGATAACTGGTACCAGAGCCATGGCCTAAAGTTAAACGCCAAGAAATGCATAGTCATACCCTTCGGGAAAAACAAGGTTACCCCTAGCTACCATATAGGTGGCAATCCACTGAGCACAGAAGTTATCAGGGATCTGGGGACCCAGGTTGACAGTAACCTTTCGTTTGACACTCACGTTGCTAAAGTAGTTAGGAAGACCTTCTACATTGCCCACTTGATCATGAAGGGATTCACATCTAGATCAAGGGAGGTCATCGTCCCCCTGTACTCATCACTCATCAGACCAATGATTGAGTACAATGCCCCATTCGGAATGTATCTGACCCGACACCTGCAGCAGCTGGAAAGGCCCCAAAAGTTCCTCACCAAAAGGATAAAGGGTCTCAAAAATATGTGTTATGCTGCCCGACTGAAAGAACTCCAGATCTATTCAGTCGCTTACTGCTTGCTCAGAGGTGACCTGTGTCTGACATACAAGGCCATGTCAAACCCAGATTTGATGAACATGCTTCACCTCAAAAAATCTAGATCCCTCAGAACTACAAGGGCGGGAGACTTAAACCTTGACACGGTTATTAATAGGACGTGCTGGAGGGACAGATTAATCACCCAGAGACTCCCTATGCTGTGGAACAAAATCCCGGTACATGTGAGGCAGAGCACCTCGCTGGTCTTGTTCAAGAGAAATCTTGACCAATGGATGGGAGATCGCAGATATACCCCAGGGATTACCTCAGTGTCACTGCTTGACAGAGGCACAGCAAAATAATGGGCATAGTTTTCTTCAAAATAAAGGGGTGGCGAAAGCCACAAAACTCTGGGCTAGGCTTATAAATGCCCTTGGGCAGATAGCCTAGTATGAACCTATGAACCTAAGTCCTGGCTTCTCGCCTGAATCAGGCAATCGTCCAAGTATGGGTAAATTTGAATATTTCTCTGCCTGCAAAATGCAATGGCTGGAGCTAGACACTTTGTGAATACCCTGGGCGCAGTAGATAAGCCAAAGGGAAGCGCAGAGAACTAATAGTGCATGGAGCCTGCCCTGAAGCATAGGTATTTCCTGCAAGATTCCCTTATTGGGATGTGCAGGTAAGCTTCCTTTAAGTCTAGGGATGCCAGTCAGTCATCCTTGGCTAGCATGGGAAGAAGCTGTTGCAGAGTTAGCATTTTGAATTTTGGAACTACCAGAAAGGTGTGGAGAATAGAGAGGTCCAGGATAGGATACCATAAGTTGTCTTTTCTGGGTACCAGAAAAGGTCTTGAATAAAAACCTTGTCCCCTTTGTTCTGCTGGGACAGGCTGAATAGCCCTGATATTGAGAAGAGAGAGAACCTGCAGTTGGGCCTCCGCCCATTGATTTGGAGGTACGTCTGGCCAACTATTTGGGGTTGGTAGGGTGTGAAAGTGGAATCTGTATCCTTGGGAATCTATGTTCAAAACCTATTTGTCCAAAACCTATTTGTCCTGGGTAATGAGTTCTCAGTTTTTTGCATGCATGGTGAGTTTTCCTCCTAAGGGAGCAGGTAGTAGAGCAGGGTTTGGAAGGCTTAAGGTTAAGTCATTGTGCCATTTTTCCATAGGGGGGTGGCTTACTATTTCCTGATTTGGAGGTGGGAGCCACCCACTGCTTAGGTCTGTGCGTAGCCTGAGACTGTTGCCTAGGTGGGTCTGCTGTTCCTGGGTTTGGACTGAAAAGGCCTAGAAGGGACTGGAAAGGACCAGTTCTTTGAAGGCCAATGCCTACTGAATCTGGGAGACTGTACTTGTAGGAAATCTTTAATAGTTTGCATAGATTTAGCTTTTTCCTCTATCCTTTTGAAGACGACTTCTGCTTTGTTGCCAAAAAGGTGGTCTTGGTTTAAGGGAGCATCTAGTAATTTACCTTTTACATGATCTGGCAAGTTTTATTCCTTAAGCCAAGCATGCCTTCTAAGTACAGACCAAGTGACAGCAGCCCTACAAGATGCTTCTAAAGTGTCAAAACCACATTGCAAAGTATGCTTACCAACTTGTTCTGCAGAATGCATTAAACCCTGTAATTTTTTGTGTTCAGTAGAGTCAGGAATCAACATAATTTTCTGTTTAAGTAGCCCCATAACATGCTGCTGATATGAAACTGGCAATTTAAAGCCCTAATGGCCAAAGTAGCAGAAGTGTATACCTTCTTACCCCATCTGTCTAAGGCTCTAGAATCTCTATCAGAAGGGGTAGGATTTTTGGCAGCAGTAGCCTTAATGCCTTTTGGTCCTTGGGAAATGGTCTCTGGATCCGCAGAGGAATTCTTGAAGAGGAACTTGTGAGAGTTAGGTACTCTAATACCCGTCAGGTTTTCTGGGAACTGGAGGTAAAGTGTCTGGGGAAAGGCTAGATTCCAGGAAGGCATCATCTACAATATCCAGAACAGAAGGGATAGCTAAAGGCCTGTGTTGAGGTAGGAGTAAGACTTCCCTAAGCCTCTTTTTTTGGAGTCAGAGTAATCCTGGCTTTCCCAGTGGAAATGCTCCCTAAGAGTGTGCAAGGTTTCACCGAAAGAAAAATCTTCTGGAGGGGAAGCAGAGGGAATAGTATCCTCTGTATCAGAATCCTCATAAGTAGATAAGGGCAAATCCTGGTAATCAGAAGGAGCAGAAATATCAGATTCCTGGTCAGAAGAATCAGAAAGAAAATCAGTTCTAGGTCTCTTAGACGGGGAAGGCTGGCTTCCCCTAATTAAGGTAATAAGGTCTTCAGGCATTCTAAGCATTTGTTTTTCAGGCATATCGGCTTGAGCCTGCGGTTTGGTCGTCGGTTTTCTAGGCATGGTGAGAGTTTTAGGCCTGGATGAAAATGATGGCGTTGGTTTAAAATGCAAGTCTGTAGGCCTGAATACACCCTCAGAAGCCGGTGTCTGCACAGCGACTCCAGACCCACCCAAGGTAGAGACATCCGCAGGTTCCATAGTCGAAGAAGCATCTCACAGCATACTCCGAATGGGTCTCAGTAGAGGCCTGCAAATCTGAAGTAGTGGGTATCAGGGGCTGCGAAAGCACCTCACTGAGTACCGAAGCTTAACGGAAGCATCGTTGGCAGTTTTAGACCTATGTGTTTTTATCCTTACGTTTTTTTGGAAGATCGGTAGTCAGATGGCTTAACGAAGCCATTTCCGAGTACTGAGACAGAGTACAAAAATAATTGGCTGCAAAGATAGCCTGACGACGAATAGTTCAGGGGTTGAACAAGGCACAAAACTGACAGCGAGGGACATCATGGTCTGGGCCTAAACAGGGGATGCAGTACAAATGAAAATCTCAATGAGGTATTTGCTTTCCACAGGTAAGACAATTGTTAACTTTTACTGACATCGGTTGGAGCAAGAAAAAGAATCCCCAATGGGGTACTTATCTTTTTTGAAGACTTCGTATCTGAAACTCAAAAATGAAAATTTCAGGAGTTGGCTGACCGGCACTTGCGAACTGCTTCTGCTTCGGGAACCGCACGGCAAGAAAGACTGATGTAATGGTGTCAGCTGCATGTTTTATACCCTTGATGACCTGACTTCATGGAAGAGGAGACAGCATCCGACACAGAAATCCGAAGACTCTGGTATTCAGGCTGGCTGAGAGCTACCTGCAGGCAGATAACCCAAATGTGATGACTGCAACAGTGAAACACGAAGAACATCATGAATGAGCACTCTCATTTCTTTTATGTTGATGTTTTCTGACCTCTGATGAAGAGGCCATAGACCCTGAACCCTCAAACTATTAGAAGGGGCCTCCAACCCCAGATCGGATGAGTCTGTGAACAGTTCTTAAGTAGGGGTAGGATTCTGAAAAGGCAGTCCTGGATTAAGGGAGATCTGCTGAATCCACTAACGAAACTAGAGTTTTAGACAAGGAAGTAAGAGAACTGGAAACTCCAGACGGTGGCAATGCTAGAGCCAAACCATCTTTAGTTACCACTGAAGTTTCCTAATATAAAGCTTTGCAAAGGGAGGCATGGGAATGGTAGATGGCATGAACCTCAGGGCTTTGATAAATTCCCTTACAGGAATGAGAGAAGGGGGAAGGAGAGAATAAAAATATGTTAGAAAAAAGAGAAGCCAGCATTAGAATGGTTTGGATTCTGCAACCCAGAAAAATGTGGTTTTGAGGAGGAGTCACACTTGACTTCTTGAGGTTGCCAGCAAATCCTAGACTGTGTAGGAGCACAATGAAGTGCAGATGCTGCAAAAGCCTGGACTGAGAGGGAGCCTGAAGAAACAGGTTATCCAGATATGGGAATATTGGATTTCCTGAAGCCTGCAGAAAGTTATGAAAAGGGCCAGACATTCAGTGAACATCCCTGGGTCTGCAGAAAGACCAAAGGGCAAAGCAGAGAACTGAAAATGGGAGGAAAAAAACAGAAAAATGAAATGCTTCCTGAATAGATTGTGAATGAAAATATAAGAATAGGTGTCTTAGTTTTAGGGAGACCAGAAAAGCCTATGTAAGTAAGAGGGCAACAGAGTCTGGAGGGAAGGCATCCAGTAGGAAGGAATCCTTAGAAAAGTATTTAAAAAGAAGTTGTCTAGGACTGGTCTCAAGACCCTTCTTTTCTGGACCAGAAACATTCTGGAGTAAAACCTTGTTCCTCTTTCACATTCTGGAGCAGGCTGAATGGTATCCTGATCCAATAAATCCTGCAGAATCACAAAGAAATGAGGAAGCTAGTTTGGAAGAGGTTGAAGACAACCTGAAGAGGAGGGAAGGGATTTCCATACCGTAAAATAACAGTGATGGATAATGTACAGAACCCAGAAGCCTGAAGTAATCTGTTGTCAGACAGGGAAAGCCTGAAAGACATGGGAACCTAGCCAAGGGAAAGGGGAGAAAGTATGGCAGATATGAGCAGTTTGTCCTGTAAAGAATGCTTCTGAGTTTTAGAAGTCTGAATGGGTTTATCAGAAAACATACGCTAAGGAACCCTCTTCCTCTTAGAAGGCTGATGAGGCTGCCTACATACAAAGGCAGACTTAGAAGGATAGTGTCTCTGAAATTCAGATATGGACGAAACAAGGATTTGTTTAAGATCCTGCATCTCTTTGCCTTTGTCGTGTATAATCTTAAAAAAGGCATCAGCAGCCAGACCAGAGAGATTTTGATCACCCAAGGAAGAATCTAGAAGTCTGGTCTTAATATCATCAGATAAGGCCTAGAGATGAAGCCAAGAGTACCTCCTCATAAAAGAACCTCAAGCAGCAGCTCTAGAGGACGATCAGCTGCATCATAACTACATTTGATGAAGAGATGGGCAATCCAAGTGGAAGTCAGTACGGAGAGGGTGCAGTCTTACCTTCAGAGCCAAGGAAGGTCTGAACCCCCCCCCAGTTGAGACAAAATGGCCAAAACATACCTGGTCATATGTGTTTGATAATTTAAGGCCCTGTAGGACAGAGTGGCAAAAGTGCGCACATTTTTCCCTAGCCTCTCCATGGTCTGACTGTCTTTATCAGAAGAAAGTTTTGAATAGGACAAATGCTTTGATAGATTGTCAGCAGAAACAGAGACCACAGCAAGGTCTGAAGTAGAACATTTTTAGAGATATTTTGAGACCTCAGGCAGCTTTTAAAATGGTCAGGCTTCTTAGAGGCTAGAGGCAGCTGCAAATGTATCCAAAAAGGCATCCAACACATGGAATCTTCTTAACTATCTGCTGCACCCTATCTGCAATGGGTCTATATTACATCATCAACTGTTTAGGTTGTCGAACACCTAAACGTCAACTTAAAATCACGAATGGCCGTTTCCACACAAGGAAGCAATGCTGTTGGCCAAAGTGAAAAACAAAAACATTTTTAAACAGAAATCAAGTGGGGGGGCTGTGCCCCGACACCCCACCAACTAAATATACCAACTCTGAGATCACTCTACGTTGTAAATAGGGCAAAATCCATGTAACGGCCAAATGACTCATTTCCCTGTGTGGAAAAGGCCATTCGTGGTTTTAAGTTGCCGACATTTAGGTGTTCGACAACCTAAGTGGGCGACTATTTAATTTAGACCCTCTGCAACAGCTCTTAATACCTTTTTTAAATATCAGAGACTTGTAAATAATCTCACTTAAAATGCTCCATCATGTGGACTACTGTGTCCCCAAAGAATAGCTCCTCAAAGGGAGAATCACTACTCAAGGAAACCTTTTTCCTCGGACCCACAGTCCAAAGATAGGGTAATGTGTGAGGAGTAGGCCAATGATTCATCCCCTGACTCCACCTCCACATCAGAAGAAACAGGCTCCCTAGTCCTTTCGGCTGGAGTAGATGACCATGAAGAAACAAGAACAGATATCCCCTGAGGTGGTCTCAAGGTCATCAGGGCATTGAACAAGCCCTGGGTAAAGTCCTGCATTCCCTCTGAGAATCCATAGCAATAGCAGGAATGTGCTTAGTTTTCTGCTGCTTCTGGGACATCAGCTTTGACCAGCCTAGAAGGCTAGACTCAATAAGGGTACCAGGATTCTCTTCCCTAAGCAAAATCTGAGGAATCTCCCTAGGTCCTTCATAAATGATCAGCTGAGGTTCCTCCTCAATGTCCATGGTGGACATCTGCATTGCCTTTGAGGATGTGCAAGAAGTGATTACATGGCAGCCTCCTGACAGGGTAGTGGCAGAGAAAACTGTTGTTGGTACTGGATGCTCTTCATGGTCTTCACTCACCTCAAAAGAGATGTCCAGCAGAAGCTAGACAGCAGCAGAGTCAGACTGAGACTTTTTTACTACTTTATAAGAGATGCTGCATCTCGGGTTGGGCAGATTCGGCCATGGTATCCTGGGTTAATGACAAATGGTAAACTGGATACGATCGTGTGAAGTACCTAGGCAAAATAAACACTTTTTGTGATGGTCTTTTATGGTGAATCTACCTCCCACATACACATTTTCTCTTACTGGGTGACATGAACCCTAAAGCACACAAACAAAAAAAGGACCTCCATTGGGGGCACTTATCTGTATATGGCTTAGTAGAAACCAACTCAGCAGACGGTATTCAGACTGATGTTCAACTGCGTCATTTGTACTCATGGCAAAAAAGTTCTGAGTATGGAGCATAACGTATACCACCTTTATGCCCTGCACCTACATGGGGAGCACACACCTGGCATACGAAACTAGGATGATGTAAAGGCTTTGGTATACTGACTGAATGTTGGTTTATCCTTGGCAGGAGGTCCCACATTATGAATACTGCAACAATGATACGGAAGGACATCTGGCTGGTATAACGAGATGCAAGGCTAGCTTCTAAATGGCAACACTAAGATGAGTGATGTACTGAGGAACCAGTAACTCTCAGTGATCTACTGACTTTTTTCCCCCGGGGATCATAGGTGAAGTACCACTTTTAGATATAATCTTACTGCAAGATAATCAGGAAGGAGTGCACTGGAAGACATGCTAAAATAGCAGAAAGAAATATTTAAAATGAGGCAAATACTGGGCCCTTACTCCACAAAGAGGCCAGATAGTTAAGGATCTGCTGTACTGAAGCTGTTCTGATAGAACATGACAATACACACCATGAAGACAAGCTTTTCTCTTCCAGAAATATCTTTCAGTTGCAGGTGTTTGGCCTCTTGCAATACAACTGCATTTCTGGTGGGAATCTGTCCCAGTGGAAGAATTATGATCTTAGCATTCAAGCAGCCACCAAAGACTTCTGAGGTTTGTGTGCATGAATGTACACTTCATTGTGCAGGTGGTTGGTAGAATGAAAGGCTCCTCCTCTAACTACAGAAGCAGAGAAACATAAGGTTGCCTCTGCCAGAGGTGGGATATCAGAATCAGATTTGCACCATACTTCCATGTATCATCAGTTGCTTTAAAAGAACAAGAGGGGGGAGAGATGTGCATCATTCCTTCCATTCAGACATGCAAGAAAGCATTTATTGTCCAGGCTAGCTTTTATGGGTACCTTGAAAAGAACATGCATACCTGACACTTCAAAGGAGACAGAGAGCCACATCTGGAGAAATCCAAAGAATAGTGAGGCTACTGAACGGATCTCTTAAGAGAAGCCAACTCACTCTTTTATTGACTGCATTCCCTAGTGAAAAATCAAACAAACCCACCAAAACTGTGTCAAGAACCTGAACATCAGTTTTTTTCTGCAGAATGGCAAGCCTTCTTACACCCACTATTGCATGGACTTTACTCTTCACATCATCTATACTTAAATATACTAAGATCCAGAATTGCAAAACCCTGTAGAAAAGTGGAACACCGTAGTTTGTTTCCCATAATAGTATTAGAAGCAAAAACATTTGAAGAAATTAAAAAAGGGAGAAAACAGTACTTGTGTGTACTGCAATCTTGCTGTACAGCATACAATGGAATAGAAGAAAAAAAAAACATAGTCCAAGATTATTTTCTTTGGAGAATTAGGATATGGGAGACTACACTCCTCAAGATAACTTTTGTCGAATGGCAGGTCTCCAGTTGTGGATCACTCGTGGACCCAACCTTCACTCAAGAAGGCTGCAGAAAGATTGACTATGGTGATTTGCTAGTGACTTCTCCTCTGAAAAATGCTGGCTAGTTTCCATGGCATCACATGCAGTCTGCAGAGTTGATAAAAGCGAATGCTCCCTTCTTAAGTGCCACATAACAGTAGTGGGGATGTCCACAGTTATCTTGAGAACACCTGGAACTTGTGCTTTGCTTAACATCTGGGGGGCATAGATAAAAATCAAACATCTCCTTGATAAGGATATGTTAAGTTCTATACTTATCCTTTACATATTCCTCAGGCCAAGTCTGATGCTAAATCAGGGTTTTGGATCCCAGAGGAGGGCCAACTAGTATCCCTGCATTAGAGTGGACTTGTTCCACCCAACAAAAGAAAATTCCTTTGAAATACTGTTAAAATATGTTCCAAGAGTTGCTGTTGTCACAAGTCCTTAAGATTCCAATGGAATTTCCTTGGATGCAGTTTGGCCAAAGGGGATTATAATAATGGAAGCAGATAGGTAGCCCAGTGCCCTCAATAATTACCTAAATGTCAAGCTGTTTTTCTTTAACTAGTTTTACAAAGAAAGAGTTTTAAGAATGAAACTTCTTTCTGACAGAGAAATTCTTTGAATTGTGTGGTGTCCTGTATTGTTCCCAGGAAGAGCTTACAGTGTGAAGACATGTTTTATATCTGCTAGCGGACAGAAAAACCTAGGATTGTTGGACAACTTAGGGTATAGTCCCATACGCACACCAGTTTCCTGCTAAGAAATAAGCTGGATAAGGCAACCATTAAAGCAGAGGTAAGCAAGAATCCAAACATATTCAAGCAAAATGTCAACAGGACTAGGAAAAACTCCCCAGGAATTCCATTCTATGCAAGCTTTATTTGACAAAGGCAAAGCTTATCAAACCTAATGGTTCATCAGAGGGTAAAGCTTCCACATAAATTACTCATTTAAATTCAATAAAATGATTCAATTAAGAGCATTCCAGTCAGAGCTCAGAGTAAAGCTTTCCATGGCAAATCTTATATCAAATCCCCTCTGGAATAAGTGCATTACATTTTAGTGCATATGTTACATTCTAGCTTTTAAGAGAATGCCTGCGCTTTTTTGTAAATTTAACTGTAAGGCAGCACAAAACATTTCCTTGTCATCCATATTCTTGTATTGAAATGTGGAGATAAACTGCTGTCTAAATTATTTCATCTACAATATTTAAATCTTCCAGTATCCCAACTCACACCATTGTAACCATTTTATCAATACTACATTCGCAAGTTATACCATAAACAGCAAAAAATGCAATCAGTTAAACCTACATGTAACAAAGAAATGTTCTCCATTTATTCTCTAAACAGTGTATGAAGTTTCATCCACACAGAGTATCATTCAAGCCATATGTACTTTCTACAAATTCAACATTCTTACTGGTAAATGAAAGCTATGTACTTACCATAACAGTAAGTTATGTACTCACCATAACGTTAGATGTATGTAGTCCATCTCGCCTCACATTCTTCACCTGTGGTTTGGAGCTGAATGTCTGCTTCGACTCGGCCTATTTACTAGCTCGAAAGTCTTTGATTGGCTGGGTTAAGATGGTATCCCACAATACATTGCCTCACATTCCCAGATCTAGTTTGATGCCAACAGAAATATGGTATCCATCGCCCAAACACACACACACACACACACACACACACACACACACACACACACACACACACACACACACACACACACACACACACACCCCCATAACAAAGAGGTCCAACAAATTATCCAAAGGGACTCTGTAATATCAGACATACAAGGTGATCCTCCAAATCTTCCAGGCGTGGGGGAGGGGGGGTAATGAAGAATGTGAGGCAAGATGGACTATATACATCTAACATTATGGTGAGTACATAACTTACTGATGTTATGTAGTCGTATCTCGCCTACATTCTTCACCTGTGGGACAGTGTCCCTAGCATCTACATCCTGGGTGGCTCAATGGAAAATACTCTTGAGCACTGTGGAGCCAAAAAATGATCTGCCCCTGGACACCACATCCAATTTGTAATGGGAAACAAACGTGTGGGGGAAGCCCATGTTGCAGCCACACAAATATCATCCATCGATAACCTAGCCTGAAAGGCTGTGGAAGTGGAAACTGCTCTGGTAGTGTGTGCTCTTGCTGGGAAGGGCAGGCTCTTTCCCCCTGCCTGATAAATAAAGGAGACGCAACCAGCTATCCACCTAGAGATGGTGACCTTGGATACCGCAGACCCCAAGCGATTCTCTGAAAATGAAACGAAGAGCTGGTCTGACTTCCGCCAATCTTTAGTCCTGTGTAGATAAAAGCATAGTTGCCTATGAACATATAACAGATGAAACTGGTACTCTGCCTTATTGGAGAAGCTGGGGAAGAAGACCGGCAGTTCAATGGACTGATTAATATTAGATAAGGAAGCCACTTTGGGAAGAAAGGACGGATTTGGTCAGAGAGACTATTTTTATGGAATATCAAATATGGGGGCTTGATTGATGGGGCCTGGAGTTCTGAGACTCGTCTAGTCGATGTGATGATATCAAAAAGGCAGATTTCCATGTAAGAAATTTTAAATCGCAGGAAGCCGCAGGCTCGAAGGGTGGGAGGGTGAGAGCCTGCAGAACAAAACTGAGGACCCAGGGCATAACAGGTTGGTATACAGGGGGACAAAGGAGAAGAGTGCCTTTTAGGAATGCTTTACACAGCCTGTGTGCCATTAAGCTAGGTTCATAAGCCACATGAAAATTTGAAATAGCCGCCAGCTGAACTTTGATGGTGGCTGAGGCAGACCCTTGGTAGAATAAGTGGGACAGAAATTCCAAAACAGAATTAATGGGGGCTGTGTAGGGGTCAATACCTTTGGAATGGGCCCATATCGAAAACCTTTTCCAGTTGCTAGAGTAGATCTTCCTAGTGAACGGTTTATGAGAGGACAAAATAATATGGACCACCATGTCGAATAGGAGCCATTGTAGGATCCTCTGGAGAAAAATCGTGACACCCGACTACGGATGGAAGTGGAGTAGCCAGGCGGTCAGCCGGAGGGTCTCCAGGGAGGAGTGGAGATGTCCCGACGTGTGTCAGCAAGTCTGGATGAGGGTCCAGAGTCCAAGGAGCATCCACCATGTAAGGTTGAAGGAAGGGGAACTATACTTGTCGAGGCCAGTGTGGCGCGATCAGAATCAATCCACTTCCCAAGGACAGCGCTTTCTGAATCACCCTTGAGATAAGGGGAAACAGAGGGAAAGTATACAGCAGACCCGAGGGCCAATTGTGTGCAAGAGCATCCCTTGGAGATTCCCCCGGTGGGGGGATCAGCGAGAAGTAGCTGCTGCATTTCGCATTGAGGGGACTGGCAAACAGATCGCAGCAAGGCTGACCCCATTTGCTGAATATGCTGTTCGCCACCTGGCAGTTCAGGGACCACTCGTAAGGCACAAGGATTGCTCTGCTTAGCCTGTCTGCAATCACATTGGTTTTCCCGGGGATGTGCGTTGCCACCAAAAACCGTTGGGAAGCTATCGCCCAATTCCACACTCTCATGGCCTCCCTGCATAGGGGGTACGATCTGGTTCCTCCTTGCTTGTTGAGATACCACACTACTGACATGTTGTCTGAGTGTATCGCAATAGTCCCTAGAGGGAGGACATCCTGAAGTGCCTGCAACGCTAGAAGCACTGCCCTCATCTCCAGGACATTTATGTGCAAGTCTATCTCGTGCTCCTGCCACGTGCCTTGGACCATCCTGCCGAGATAATGCCCCCCCCCACCCTATTCGGGAGGCGTCCATGGTCACTGTGGCTACCGGGGTTGGGTGGAACAAAGGGTTTCCCTATGACTAAGTTGTTGGTGCATAGCCACCAACTGAGGTCCTGCTTGCATTTGCCTGTGATCAAGATAGGATGGGATAGAGGTAGTCTTTGGAAGGACCACTGTCGAATAGGAACCATTGTAGGATCCTCATATATAACCTCGCTAATGGGACCATCATGATAGTGGACGCCACTGTCCCCAGTAACTGAAGAACTAGTCTTGCCCTCTCACGTGTCAGAGGCATCATCGTTGTAACCCTGTGATCCTCTCCATAGGTAGGAATGCTCTCAACCGAATAGTGTCCAAGTCTGCTCCTATAAACGAGACATGCTGTGAGGGTAGCAAGGCAGATTTTTTCCAGTTTATTGTAATGCCTAACCGGTGACAAAGATCGATGGTAGTATCTCTGTTTTGCAGAAGTAGATGCTTGGTGGGGGCAGATAGGAGCCAGTCATCCAGGTAAGGAAACACCTGGAATCCTTGACGTCTTAAGTGAGCCGTCACCACTGCCATGCACTTGGTGAACACCCTGGGGGGCTGTGGTGAGACCAAAGGGCAGGGCTCGAAACTGGAAATGCCTGTCTCCCAGCCGGAAGCGTAGATGACATCTGGATGCTCTGTCCATTTTGATGTGGTAGTAAGCATCCTTCAGGTCGATGGAGCACATCCATACTTCTTTTTCCCAACAATGGGAGAATCGATTGTAGCGTGACCATCTGGAATTTAGACTTGCTTACGTAATGATGGAGTTGGCTGAGATCCAAAATAGGTCTCAGGTCCCCTGTTCTTTTCGGCACCAAAAAGAATCTTGAGTAAGTCCTTAATCCGATCTGGTCTGGGGGGACTGGCTGGATGACTCCTTTTTCTAGCAGCTGAGAAACCTCTGATGCTGCTTGATCCCTTTAACTAGGTGGAACGTCTGGGATCCGATGGACGGGAGGGGGTGTAGAATAGAATGGGACTGTGTAACCTCCGGCGATTATCCCTAAGACCCATCGGTCCTGGGTGATGTTGACCCAGGCTTCCGGATACTGGGAAATTCGACAACTGACTGGCTCTGGAGAAGCACAGTCGGGCACACCCCTCAGGAATGAGAGTATGGGGAACCACGAAAGGAATCACAGTCCCCAAAATTGCGGGGGGGGGGGCCTCTGCCTCTGGGGAGACATCTCCCTGAATACGACCCCCCCCCTGCCTCGGGAGGGGGGTCTCACCCTGTGCGGCAGGAAAAGGCTTTTGTGATTTCTTGAACTACATCTTTTCCCCTTGCCCTGGGATAAGGTCTCAACGGGAGGGAAAAACGGACTCCTACGGCAGACAAGGTCTTTCCCTCTTGCTCGCACCTGGTGAGGGTGTCTTTCACTTTGGTCCCGGAACAAGGAGGAACCATCAAAGGGGGCATCACTGAAGGAAGACTTAAAGGCCTCCGCATAGTGACACAGGCGTAGCCAGGCTTGCCTCCTGAGGGCCACCCCTGAGCTAGCCGCCCTACTAGCTCCCTAGGCCGCTTATGAAATCAGTCGCATGGAAGAGTTAGTGATGGAGTTGAGGGTACAGAGCTGAGCGGTGACAGTCTGAGCCACCGCCTCAGGCACGTTACCTGTTAGAGTATCTCCTAACTTCTTAAGGAGATCTCTCTGGAGCCACGTGAAATGAGACAAATAATTCAGCGACCGCAAGGTAAAGGTCGCTGAAGACAGGGTACGCTTCCCATACCGATCCATAGTCCTAGACTCCTTGTTAAGAGGATGGACCGAAGAGGAAGACTCAGCAACTTCCTTCTGTGTGGCAGCTGCCACCACCATAGCATCTACCGGGACTCCCTTTGTTAAAAATTCTTTCCCTTGGGGAGCAGACAAAAATTTGTTGGGGTGTAGAGGAACAGGCTCCACGGAGTCAGGAGTCTCCCACACCCACTGACAAATAAGGTCCAGGAGGTGGAGGGCTGAGCGCCAATGGCCTTAAGGAATACTGACTCCTCCTCGGAGGGGGTTTTGGAGGGCCAGTCTCCTCTTTGTTTCAAGATCTCCAGGATATCGGAGAACGAAACGTCCTCAGAGGAAGAATTAGGGGACCCCTCCGATTCCTCGAGGTCAGTATCGGAAGTGAGGGACTTGTCCTGGGAGTCTACGTGCTTCCTTTTGCACAATTTCTTTCTGGGAGGTTCCTCAGGCACAGGCTCTGAGGGCTCCTCAGAAAGAAGGGAACAGCTCGTGGGGATATCCGTAGGCCCTGGCACTCTGCTATCCAAGGATAGGTAGGTGTCAGAAGCTCTCGCCGGTGTTGTGGGGGATGGAAGACCCGATCTGAGAGCAGTAGCTGACCTAGCCAGCACGCTCCGCATAGCCTCGAAGGCGGGACCTCCCGAATCTGAGGACCGGCCGCCTTCCAAGGCCATGACCGTGACCGGTGTCTCCGCAGCCGAGGCACCGAGAGGGAGGCTCAGAAACGAAGGGAGTTCCGAGGCATCCCCCTCGGGCCCGACCGAGGAAACCCGGGTCTCGAACCCTGTGGAAGGGACCGACAGGGTCGGAGCCGATGCGGGCACCGATAAACCCCGCTGGGGGATCGCAGCAGACACAGGAACATCCCTCGGAGTGGAGCTTACGGGCTCCGATGACAAGGATGCGCTCGGAGGAGAAATAGCAGGAACAACTAACAAAGCTGGCTCCGGAGCTGACTGGGTCTGAGCCGAGAAACGTTTGGCCAACACCGCCGACTGTAGGAGCCTCTGCACCACCCTATCTACATCCAAATCGGAAAGCCCGGAGGATTTGGAGGAGATGGATGGAGACCTGGACCTCTTATCTGGAGAACCCTGCTTCAAGCTTGGCAACCGGCTCCGAATTGGTTCCAAAACTATCGAAGCGGATGCAGGCTCAGTTGACACAGCTACCTCCTGCGGCCCCGATGCCGGTGGAGCAGAGGAAGCAGACTCGACAATGGTAATTTTACAAGGTGGCTCCGAAGTAATAGAAGGAGCCGGAGACCTTTTCTTCGATTTGGAGGATTTAGACTTCGACTGGGAGCCGAACCTAAATCCTCCTCAAAGGACGGTTTTAAAAGTCCCTTTAGGATCAATTTGTTCTTCCTTTCTTGGAGCACCCGAGGACTAAAGGTGTGGCAGAAACTGCAGGACTCCTGAAGGTGGACGGCTCCAAGACAGTAAACACAGACCGAATGTCCGTCTGTGATCGACATTTTATAGACACACTTTGTACACTTTTTAAAGCCTGAGGGCTTATGCTCTTTTTGTTCCTTAGACATGCCAAGCCAACAATTGTAGCAGCCGCTACTGACAATAGGCGGGAAACCACTAACACAGAAACAGAAGAACAAGTATAAACCAACAACCAAGCACAGGGGAGAACCTCTAAATAAAACGGTTCTCAACTTAAATACAAGTAAAACGTACCTAAGACAGCCAGACAAACACCACAAAGAGGACTAGGTCATCTAACTCAAACGGGCCTAGCCCGAAGGAATAAAGGGATACCACACACAAAAGCACTCGCAACCTACAAAAAATAACGCAGCAACAACACTATGAACAACTCTATTTGTATAAGAACAATTAGCCAAAAATTTTCACAAGAATTAGTTTTTTTTAGCAATACTTAGCCACAGCCAAGTCGAGACCAAATCAGAGCTCTACAAGCGGCAAACGAGATCTGGGAATATGGGGCAATGTATTGTGGGATACCATCTTAGCCCAGCCAATCAAAGACTTTCAAGCTAGTAAATAGGCAGAGTCGGAGCCTACATTCGGCTCCGAACCACAGGTGAAGAATGTAGGCGAGATAGGACTACATAACATCAATAGATATATGTTGTCTGTTTCCATCCAGTTCAACCTGTGGGTTTGCTGGAACTGAAACTAGCCTTTTCTCAAAGACCAACTCCAGAGCTCCACCTCCTCTACCCATAATACACTGCCCCCTCCTGATCTACCTCAGATCGATTATGCCCCTTGCACAGATCTAACAGCATGCATGAACTCCAGGAGCTTAATAGAGGACCTGAGCACCTGCTCACATGGAAAGCGAAATTCCAAAAATGGAGGGGGAGATAAGGCTGAACTGCATGGAAATAGGCACAGATCTATCATTATGGCAAGTACATAACTTTTTATCTGATATATTTTCAGTCTATTTTCAACCTTCAACCTGTGGAACAGAGGTCCAGCCACAGGAGACAACATTTTGCAGAATGGTGGAACCAAAAGATGTCCTGGACCTTGGCTGCACATTCAATTTGTAACGGGACACAAAAGAACAAGTGCTATCCCAAGTAGTTGCAGCACAAATGTCATCAACAGAGGCTCTGGAGGAAAATGCAGTAAAAATAGCCAGAGTCCTGGCAGCATATCCTTTAGGTCTTTTAGGTAAGGACCTTCCTCTTAAGTTGTACAGAAAGGAAAGACAATCAGAAAGCCATTTGGATAGGGTTGCTTTTGACACTGGTCTGCTCAGGCTGACTTTGGAAAAGGAGCCAGACAGTTGCTCAGTTTTTCTAAAGGTTTTGGTTCTGTCCAAATAGAATCTCAGCTGTCTATGAATGTCCAGACAATGCAGCAAATACTTACCCTTATTACTAAAGCTTGGGAAGAACGCAGACAAATGATTAAGTTGATTCAAAGTAAACTCTTGGGTATACATACCTCTCACCCTCTTAACATAAGAAATCTGAACAAAGCCTAAAACAATGGGGGGTGTGCAAAGACCCAAAAATAGAAACATTTTAAATATTGCTCTTTTAAATTTAGAAAGCTGCTAGAATAACAGGATTTATTGTAGCATGCATTTTCTGAAGGAAATACAGTCTGAAACTCAAATATTGTCATTATTTGCTCATTATTTAGTGACTTCAATTCTCTGTGATTTGCCAGAAAACCACAGATTTTATGAGGAACAGACCAAATATTTGAGGCAAAAATCGGGATTAGCCCTGGTTGTAACCCTGTCCTTATGAAAAATAAAAAAGAGAGGGACCAAAGAAATGCCTGAAGATCAGATACCTGTCTCACCAATGCAACAGCCACTAGGAAGATAGTTTTTCAAGACGGCAACTTTAGGGGAATGATAGTCAAAGGTTCAAAGGGAGGACTGGCTAATACTGGCAGTATCAATGGCAAATCCTGGAGGTATGGGATCTTGAATTGGAGGTGTCAACAAGAACATACCTGTCATAAAAACTTTAGAGATCTTAAGGACAACAACAGGAGTGTTATCTCTGCCAATGTGAAAGTTAGAAATAGCAGCAAGCTGAACCTTGATATTAGAATAGCTCAGCCCTGATTGAAAGAAATAATCAAGGAAATCCAAAATAGCATCAAGTGGGACTGAAAAGAGGTCTAGACTCCCTACAGGAAGCCCAAACCTCAAAGAGTTTCCATTTATTAATAGATCTTCACTGTAGTTGGTTTCTGTGAAGATAAAATATTGATAACTCTGTCAGAGAGCTTAGGATTCATGGCCTACAAGGAAACTGGAGAAACCATGCAGTTAACCTGAGAGTATGAACGTTGGACAGAGACCCCCACCAGACAGGAAATCAACCCAGGAATGAGGTTGGGGACCCAGGGTTGGTGAAGGAGGCGAGATCACAGACAAGGGGACCAGAATTGCTGGGGCCAGAATATGGCAATGAGAATTACAGTTGCTCTGCAACAGGCTGCTTTCTGAAGAAATGTTACTATGAGAGGAGTCAACGAGTAGGCATACAGAACCAGCCAGGAGCCAAGCATGCAGACGAGCATCCATGATGATGGTGCCTTGGAGGGAGGAGGGGGGAGACCAGGCTGTAAAAACTGATGCACTTTGTGTTGGATGGGGTGGTAGACTGCATCAAGGGGTGCCCCAGCACAGGAAAATCTGAGCTGCTACGTCTGGATTCAGAGATCACTCATGAGGAATAAGGATGTTCCTGCTAAAACTGACCACAGACATGTTGGACTTCCCCAGGATGTGCTGTGTTATCAGAAACCATTGAGAGGAAATCACCCATTGCCATACCCTCATGGTTTCCCAACAAAGAAGATAAGACAGAGTTCCTCCCTGCTTGTTTAAATACATCAGCAAAGACATATTGCTTGTTTGAACCCTTGGGGAGAAGATTATAAAATGTCTGCAGAGATAGCAGGACTGTGCTCATCTCCAAGACACTGATGTGGAGATTGGCCTTGGAGGATGACAACATTCTCTGGGCTGTCTTCCCTTCAAAATATCCATTACCACCACAGAACAGAGGTGGCCGTAGTGACCATTGCCTGAGACTGGGAAAGAACAATGGGCCACCCAGTGACAAAAAGAGGAGATTCCAACCATCATCTCACTTTTGCCCAACTGTCATGGCAACTAGGAAATTCACTGGATGCGTCAAGCACAATCACTGAGCTGGTAATGCAAAGCTGCCATGTGTCCCAAGAGGTTCAGAACCATGGAGGCCGGAGGTTTGTTATACAGAAGTAGACGAGCTGCTGGTGCTCAGAGAGATGTTAACCTGCACATTGGAGGTTTTGCTGTCAAAGAAATCGTATCCAAATTGCAGCCTATGAACTCTTAAGACTTAAACTGGCTCTAAACTGGACTTTTTGTACTCCACTGTGATGTCAAGAACAGACACAAAGTCCCAAGTTTTGACAAGGAGACTAAGACACCAATCGTCCAGGTATGGAAAAACTTGGAACGCCTGCAGCTTGAGTCAGGCTGCCATGACTACCGTGCATTTGGTGAACATCCAGGGGACTGTGGTGAGATCTTTATATGATGGTAGGCATCTTTGAGATCTATTGAGCACATCCACTCGTCCTTCCACAAGAGAGTCAGAATGGACTGCACCATGATTATCCAAAACTTGGTCTGGCTGCCAACTGATGTGCGTCTGCAGGTCCAGATAAAGATGGGAGGACGGCCAGTCGCAACTGGCCACTCCATCTCTTACCTAAAGAAAATCTTCTCTACAGCACTGAATGCAAAACCTAAGGCCGGACACCCATACAGTAGACACCACTCTGACCCAAAGACTAGAATGAGATGCCAGTCTCAAAGTCCATCCCAACTTGCTCAAGCACTAAGACTGGAGCTAAACTGTAGAGTGCTGCGGGTCTGAGAGGGAAGGACTTCAAATCTCGGGAAGTCAAACCTGACCCTGGAACCACAGGCCTTGAATCTGAGGTGCCCCCTGCTCCAACACAGCCAGAGTCAAGGAGGACAAAGAAGGGGTGGTTACCTGAATCAGCCAAGCCCTTGCTGCCAACCTCTGTGATTGCAAAGTGACTAGATTCATAAGCCCAGGAGAAGAAAAAGCGAAGGATGGAACTGAACCCTGTGGCACTGGAGCAGAGGCAGCAGAAATGATCCCTAGCTGAATTTGGGCCTGCGAGGAGCACATCAGCTGCTCCAAACCTGAAGGTGTCAAACTCCCAACAGAGTAGGTAGATTAAGTCGATGAGGCCACTAAAGAAGACTTTTATGCCCTTTTCCCAACACTGGGATCAGACGACTGGATCTGTGCTGGTGAAGGGGAAGACTTGGGTGAGAACTTCCTCAGACTAATTAGAAAGAAAAGGGAATCCAACCTACCCAAATCAGATCCACCCTTAGCTAGAAAGGGTCTGGAAAATTTCAGAACAGGGGATACAGATTTCCCAGAAGTCGGCACCATAGGAAATTGGCTCTGGGAGGATAAAGCTGACCCTGGCACTGAAGCAGCCGGAGGAGCTGAAGATCGGTCAACCTTTGGGGTAGGTTACACAGAAGAACTGGGATTTGATCACTTGTGTTCCCCCATCTTTATTCTGGGCTTTCAGTCCTTCTCTTTGTCCCCATCCTGACCCCTATTACCAATGTCAAGTTTCGTTACTGTTGAAGGAGAGGAGGGTAAAGCAGAAGTAGTTGCAGAAGGCAGCAAGCCCTTCAAAAACCAACTTAACTTGGTGATCACTAAATGGCCAAGCCAAAATCTGGCATAAATACAGCACTCAATGTTGAGGTGTGATGCTCTGAGGTAGACACCTATTGTGCGTGTCCTGAGATGGTACCTTGTAGTCACCAGCTACAGACTTTTTAAAACCTTTTCTGCCATCTCCTTTTCCATAGAGATAACAGCTGAGGAGGAAGGAAAGAAACAAAATTATCCACACAAACAAACAAGCCAACAACCTATCTACCTAACTACCCAACAACCTATGAAGAAAAAAAAATCATACAACAGTATCAACAGTTAAAGCACCAAAACTATCTTTTCTTTGTTTTTTTTTTTTTTTTGTTTTGTTTAAACAAACACAAAAGGGCAAGAAAAGCAAAGAACTTAGCCACAAATTTAATTACATTCAAACAATACCAACTAGCAATAATAATCCAACCCTAGAACCACACATAACAGGTAGAGCAAAAAAGAGAGAGATTAGTAATAAATCACAAGCCTGGATAACGACCAAAAGGACATTCTTCAGAGCTCTCAACTGAGCAGCAGTCCCTCAAGGTGGCAGATGAGATCTGTGGTAGATGGATAAAGCAGTGTATTATGGGTAAAATGGGCAGAACTCGAACGGAATTCACTGAAGAAAGGCTGGCAACTCAGATCCAACACCCACAGATTGAAGCTGAACAGAAAGCAAAGGATCTAGTAATAGTTCTGCCTTTTAGATTAGTACCAGTAAAAAAGAGGTATATATAGAACCCGATGAATTTTAAAATATTATTCATCTGACAAAAAAAACTGCCAGTGCTCCTTTACCAGCTTGTATAATAGTAAGAATCCCTCAGTCTGACATGGGCAAATACTGCTACTAAACACCTGGTAGATACCTAAAGAGTACAGAACATCCCAAAGAGCAAGGAGGCAAACTGGAAGTGCTGGAACCCCACAAGAAATCTGAGATATTTCTTGCAGACATTGTAAAATCAGGATGTGAAACAGATATCCTCAATGTCCATCATGACAATAAGGCCTCCTGGCACCAAAAGTGGGTTTATGGTCTGCAAATTCAGCATCTAGAACTTTATTCTATTTTGGAAATTTCATCAGTGTTGAATAGGTCCAAGACAGGTCACCGTGCTCTGCCATTTCCTGGGACATAGAACAGTCTAGAATAAAATTCTGTTCTTTCTTGATGGCAACCCTTCTAGGACAGCTAATGCCATCACTTGTAGCAATGGACTTGCCAGTAAGACCTGGTCTGGAAAATTTGAGGCATTTCCATGAGATATGAGAAAGTATGAAATTCTCTCTTGTATCCTGACAAAAACGTCCATCAAACAGATGACTGTGATCAGAGCCAACCCGCTTCTTCCTAAACCACGTATTTTACTCTTAAAAGATGGTGAAGGGTTGGAAGAGGGGAAGAAGCTGAAAAGTCAATATTGAGGATCCCTATCTTGGGAGGGGCACTGCCCCTACCTCTCACCATTACCTACTTCAGTCTTCTAGCTTCTTTCCAGAAGCTTTTAATCAAAGGTATTTTCCTTCTTAAACTGATCATTTCGTGTCTGCTTACCAAAAATGCCCCATGACACAGACAGAAAAAAGTTCTTACTGCAATCTAGATGACCAGTGCTTGACAAGTGGCACAGGAGCTAGAGGGCCTCATCAGGGGTATGGGAGAGAGCAGCTAATCCTAGCAGACCCTCACTTTTGAGGAGGGGTGGCAGCTTAGACCAGCAACAAGATAGCAGCATTAAAAGCCTGGCAAATTCTGTGATGCAAGCAGGAATAACACCTAAGATGGAGGTTGCACGTGAGTGAAAGCAAACCTGCGCTTGTCAATGCAGCATAATAAAGAGCCTGAAGAAGTTACTGTGAGAAGGTAGCGGGGTTAGGATACTCTCCCCAGCAGAATGATGACACTGCACTAGCATCCTCAATCCCCGATATTGGCTCTAGACACAGGTTTGGGTTGAGCCTGGGGAGTGCTAAGGAAGATCCAGTAGACCTACTGAACAAGAGGAGAGGAGATGGTTGCAGCTCATGGTCAGCTTAGGAGAGGGAGGAGAAAAAAATGGCAGTTTTCTATTAAGAATGGCTGCTGTGTTATAAAAATATTGCTGCAGTACTTAATGAAAGAGAAGTGGAATAACTGCTTCAGTATCTGGAAGGTTTTCCACTTTTACTCTAGCTTTTAAAACAATTCTTCTGATGGAAGACAAAACAAAAGGGACAATAAGGATTTGCCACTGTCCATCCTCTGACAGAGACTAGATTCTTAAACAAGCATGCCACAGAAACTACATTCTTAGACAAGCATGCCTCTTGAGCCCTATGCCAGAAGCACTTCTCCTAGCTGAAGCATCTATAACATTGCAACCAATTCTGATGCTGTAGCTGTTCAACGTTTAGAATGTCATAATGACCAACAGATGACTAGAGCTTTGAGTCACATCAGCTATGGGTTCTGTTGTCTCTTCCATCTGCCACTGAGCGTGTGTGTGGGGGCAGATGATTGGTGTTCGATGTATACACCTTCTTGCTAAATCTATCCACCACTGGTATTCTCATTATTCATTAGGGCATTACTTAATGGGACTAGTTTTGCTCCTCTAATCACATCAAGTGAAATGAACAATGACTCCACCAAGTAATTCTATCATGTTTCTAGGATGCTGTAGGTTGGGAAACTGGCATTAGAAAATTTGTCAAAGGCATTTTCAGCTGCCTGAAAAATCAAAAAAAAAAAAAAACCCAAGGGAATGGTCACTGGATTTGGTTCATTAATGGCCCAAAAAGTCAAATTTCCTCCTATAACAATCACAGGTCTCTTTAATGAGACAAGATTTTCAATGTAAGCTAAACTGGGATTGCTTCAAAAGAAAAATCCTCTGGAGAAGAACTCACTGAAAGCGTTTCCTCCGCCTCAGTTTTATATTACGGGCAAAAGTACAGCTGTGAAGAATATGCAAGATCTTAGTTCTCACGGACGTCTTAGTTAAAAGACAACTGTGGAAAGCAGTCTCTCTCCTTAGTCATGGCCAATGCTCCCAAGGTAGATGAATCAGCATATGAAGGCAAAGTAACATACTACTACTAATGCTAATAATAACAACCACCATTTGTTAATCAGGTAGGCCAACTGGACACACTGTCCCTTTTCAGGGGTAACTCAGGAGCAATGTCTGATTAAGTAACTTGCTCAAGATCACGTTGTAGGCAAACAAGGGTTGAAGGAATCAAACCTGTACCATGGGAACTACTGCTCTCAGGTTTAACCCTTTGCACCAACTGCCTGCTTTCCATAAGATGGCATTACTTGAGTCATTTACTTACTCATGTCTACCAGTACTTCATTTTACTGCTTCAGTTTTCCTCTTCAGTAACTCAACTGCATTTTTCTGCTGATACTATTCAGTATCATAGTAATAAAATTTTCCACTGCAGAAAGTGTACAGATTATACTAATCCATTTTAGAATTTCTTCAAAAAATTGTACATAGTCTTATTTTACCATCTCCACTGTACATATCTTCTGAAAATGTTCACATTTATGCTTAACTCCTGTTCTCTTGGTGGAAAGCCCAGGCGGGCTTAAAATGGCCCCATGGATCACTAATCTATAGTCACTTTTTAATTAAATTAAATAAAAAATATGAAAATCAATGCTGTAACACGTCCTTCTGTGAAGTGTCTATAGTGAATCAAGACTGGAGCGGGCATTTAGAGGACATCTGTTCCATGGGAAAAAATGCATTACAGTCAGATTTAAGAAAAAAAATGACTGATATCTGTCCCACAGCTACTGATCCAGCAAGGAGTAACCCTTTCTTAAATGTACCACATGTTAGCCAAAGGTGGGTAACTTAAGAAACCAGCAGTCAACTAAGACAGCTGTGGAAGTCTATAAAGGCCTAGGAAAACAGAGAAGCTACCTCCAGAGGGACTTCGATGGTAAAAGGCACTGGTGTATCAGAAGAAACAGATAAGGTACCACAACACAGCTGGTATCATCATGCCTCTGAAGAACAGATGGGGTTCTAGGGCCTCATGCACCTTACCACTTCCTTAGTAACTAGCATAATGGACTTCTCCATGTCCCTGTGGTGTGAATCTTTGTATTGTTCAACTCTCTGGGAGAGGACATTTTCACAGAACAAGATAGGATTGGAAACCCTTGATTAAGAGAAAGCAGCTTTTGGTGATTCATAGACTCTTACGATTTTTAGTGACACAGTAATAAAGATGGAACAGGTTTGCTCTCTCTCCCTCTTTTGTACCCTGCTATCCCTGGCATGGTAAGGGGACCAGCACCAGAAGTGAGGTTAGATGCATGGGTGCCAGTCTCTGCCTAACTCCCATCTATAGTGTGTGATGCAGCAGAAGAAGCAGTGATACTTGACATCAACATCATTTTTTTCAGAGGTTGGTATCCCAGGAGGGGAAAAAATATTAGAAATCAACATTCTTAGTCAACCTCACAGCAGTGGATAACAAATTTAAATTGCCTCTTGTTCAGTACTAAGTATCACTGTCTAGAATCAACATGGTAAGAATACAGCACAGCAAACGGAGTACACCTCAGCATTTTAGACAAAGCTGTATCATACAGACCAAGTTTGAGAGCCATTACTTGTCTTGCTGTAATAAAGTATATATACAGTATATATAGTCTGTGTGTGTCTGGTAGTGCGCATACACACACATGTACAAATATATTATATAAAAATATAACTATATACATGCACACACTTTAGATAGACACATAAATGTATAATATAATGTACAGAGTATCTGCACCACAGCAACTATAACATACTGGAGACACCTTCTTTAGTTTAAGTGAAGCTTTTTACAGTGAAAAGAGAAAAAAAAACTGGGAGCCCTTTATCAACTTAAGCTGTAAACTCTTCCTTAACATAATTCTGGTTACTTGCAATTCATCACCATTTTAACTAGTTCACTTTTCAAGAATCTCAAAGGAGGACAGAGTGTCACAGCTCTTATTGCATTGCCTCGTAGCTCCCAAATATATCTACAAACCAGTTGTTGGTGCCCCTTCAGTAAGTCTATAAGCAGTTTAGTGAATCTTCTCTTACTACAAAAGCTTCTTCTGCTCAGGGTCAATCAAAAATCTCCATGCTCAACCTCAAAATCGAAAACTGGTAAATATCTCTAACATAACAGGCTTCTAGTCTTCTTTAAAGAGCATTTCTCCATTATTATAAGTTTTCACTAATGTAATATACTAATTATACATACTGCCATCAAGTTATTTTTCACAGAATATTTTTTCTACCACCACCACACAGGAAGAAAGGAACACAGTATTTACAAAGTGATGATTCAAAAAAAAAATCAATTGTACATTACTAACAAATGACACAGGTGACTAGCTGTTATACTTCAACAATAACAAGTTTTTGCCACTAATTGGATTTTAAACTTTTCACTCGAACTCGTAATAAAAATTTCTCTTTGATAAACAATGGCTACATTTATAAAATCCATAAAACTCATGGCACTTCACTTTTCCAGTTTGTAGTAATTGTTTTTCTAGCAATTGCAAGTAAGGTCCATAATAAGCAGTATTGATCTTTAACATATGAAGGAATAGCAGCATTAATCAATAAAATCAGTCAATGGTGCTATCAGAAAAGTTTTGAAATTAATCCCAAATGTTCTTATTTTTTTCTACGAGAAAAACATGAACCCTATTAACCTTTGATGATGTTTTGCATTTCCAACAAGTAATCTCATAAGTTTTATAGATCTTAGACATTTTATACGTAATAAAACCTTATGTAAGTACTTCAAAGTAAATATTTTCCTAAAGGCACAATAATTGCATCTCACTGAAGATGATGCTTCTAAAGATCTAATATTATCAATTTCATTAAAATTATATGAGCAATAAAGTTCTAAAATTTACATTTGCTTTTACTTTCTAAGCATGTCACTTCTTCATTAATGATTATTGAAAAAATTCAATATTTTATGATAGCTACTTTTTACCATGTGAAAAATCAAACTCCTTTTTTTCTTCTTTCTAAATATGTTAGATTTATGCATAATTATAACCATATCTACTGTAAAAATGGCAGATTTGGCAAAATAAATCAAAAATATGATTATTATGCTTGAAATTCGTCATCCAAATCATTTTACTTTCATCATTCCTTATTTAAATGCTATTTGGAAAATTACATAAAAACAAGCTCTCTAATAAATAAATTTTTATAAATAAATAAACAAATGTCAAATTAATGAAGTTTGAAGTGATTAACATGACAGAAGTTCTGAAGTGCTTTTTACAGCCCACAACATATTTATGAGATGCAGTAGGTTTAATTTTAAAAGCATCACATATATGTACATGCATTCATTTCCATTATGGTTCATAAGAACTGTCAAACCAAAGTGAGAATGTTAACAGAATTGATGACCAGCAATAACTGAAAATGTTTGGAAAACTCCTCCTTTACTCCAGCTGTAATAGGATATACAAAAGCAGTCTGTGGTCTTGTCGGATGCCATAAAACATCAAGCAATTATTTTTTTCCTATTTGAAGTCAAAACAATTGCTTGAATAATATATACCATCTTTGATAATAATACTTTTAAATTCTTAATCTCTATTCAATGAAGAAAACAAATACTTCAATTTATTTATTAAATAGAAACTTTTATTTCTAATATTACAATGCAATAATTTACATTAATATCAGTCAAATTATCAAAGATTAACCACTAGTCTTGAAGGAACCACTCAGTGGAAGCAATAATACGTCCTTTAATGAAAACCACAACTCACAGCAAAAGATACATGAAAAATCAAAACGAAATCTTGTTTCATGGATTAAGCGCTTTCATCCACCAGTATGTGGACTTCATCAGAATCAATTAATCAGTTAGATCATCTCTATTTAAACACACTTTGGCATCATTTCTAGGTAGTAATTTAAAGAGACAGATCTCTACATATTGTTAATACAATAAATACTGCTTAACAAAATATTAGTTAAAAACAAATCTTTTCCAAATATAATTCATACTCATTTATCCAAGATTAATACTTAAAAATCCTGTTATTAAAAAACTAATTAAAAAGAACTGGACAGTTATATTTGTTCGTTCATATTAACTAATAATACATACTGATTTACAATAAAACTATTTCCTGTCATTTAATGGTACATTCACTATAAATTCGATTCTGTTCATACATTTATTAAAACACCAGTGCCTATAAGGTCTAAATGCAATATATATATATATATATATATATATATATATATATATATATAAATAAATAATAAAATATATAAATATGTAATCATATATAAAAATGTTATAGAAACCAATATAGCAACATAGTTTCACAGTTTCATAGTATAGTACTAGGCTATCTGCCCTGGGGCATTTGTAAGCCTAGCCATAGTGATGTGGCTTTTGCCACCCCATGAAATGGTACAAAAATGTACAGAATAAATCAAGAATACTGTGCCTCTGTCTAGTAGTGACACAGTGAAGGTCCCTTATATAATAGAATTAGTTTACTGTGCCCCTGTCTAGCAGTGACACAGATGTGACCCCTGGGGTAAACTTACGATCTCCCATCCACTCATCTAGATTTCTCTTGAAGAGTCAGTGAGGGGCTCTGCCTAATACGAACTGGGATCCTGTTCCAAAGCAAGGGAAGCCTTTGGGTTATGAATCTATCCCCTCCAGCATGTCCTATTCATACTTGTGCCGAGGTTTAAGTCTTTAGCTCTCGTGGTCCTGATGGATTTGGGTTTTTTGAGGTGGAGCATGTCCATCAGATCCTGGTTGGACATGGCCTTGTACGTCAGGCAGAGATCACCTCTGAGCAGGCGGTATGCTACTGAATAGAGCTGAAGTTTCTTTAGTCTGGCAGAATAAGACACATGTTGGAGACCCTTGATCCTTTTGGTGAGGTACTTTTGTGGTCTCTCCAGCTGTTGTAAGTGCTGGGTGAGGTACATACCAAATGGGGCATTGTACTCAATCATGGGTCTGATGAGGGAGGAATATAGGGGTACAATGACATCCTTGGATCTGGATGTGAAACCCTTCATGATGAGGTGGGCAAGGTAGAATGTTTTTCTAACCACTTTGGCAACGTGGGTGTCAAATGAGAGGTCGTGGTCTACTTGGGTCCCTAGGTCTCCGATTACTTTTTCTGTACTCAGTGGGTTGCTGTCTATGTGATAATTTGTGGGTACTTGTTTTTTCCAAAAGGGATGACTATACATTTTTTGGCATTTAGTTTAAGGCCGTGACTACGGCACCAGTTGTCCGTTTCAGTGAGGCCTTTTTGTAGGATGTGTGTATCTGCTGGTGTATCGACTATGGCGCCTAGTTTGCAGTCATCTGCGAACTTTGTCAGCCACAGCCCTCCCATGTTTGCTTTAACATCTGAAAAATAAATGCCGAACAAGAGAGGTCCCAGGACAGATCCCTGTGGGACACCACTTGTGACTGGCTTTGAGTCAGACATTGCTCCAGCAATTTTAACTTTATGGGTTCTGTCCTTTAGCCAGTTTGCAACCCATCTAGTGACATAAGTGTTTACTTTTAAGCTGTTTAGCTTATCTATGATGCCCGAGTGGGGTATTGTGTCGAAGGCCTTAGCCAAGTCCAGGTATGCTGTATGGACTGCTTTGCCCTCATCAATGGCTCTAGTGACTTTTTCGAAAAAGTCAACCAGGTTTAAAAGGCAGGATCTGCCTTTTACAAAGCCGAACTGGGTGGGGTCAAGCGTCTGTAGGTTCCCTATGTCTCTGTTTATGAGTTCCATAATGATTCTTTCCATAGCTTTGCAGACCAGGCTAGTCGAGCTTATGGGGCGGTAGTTTCCAGGGTCTGTAGAGGCACCCCCCTTATGGAGTGGGACCACTGTTGCTGTACGCCAGTGTTCAGGTACATATCCCGAAGTAAGTCTAAGGTTAAATAGCATTTTTATGTGTGGGTTTAGCTCCTCTTGGAGTTCACGTAACACACACCCCGGGATACTGTCAGGTCCCATTGATGCTGTGTTTTTTGCTTTGTTTAGGGCGGCTCTCACTTGGACATCTGAGATGACAGGGAGATTACATTCAGCTGGGATAAGTATTTCTTCTTAAGGGGTGAGGAGGCGAAATTTGCACTGAACCTGTCAGCCAAAATGTTAGCAATATCTGTGGGTTCAGTGTATTTTTTGTTGTTGTGAACCAACTCTGAGCATATCTGAGGGTTTCCGCCCAGGTTTCTAACATAGCTGAAGAAGGCTTTGTGGTTATCTTTAGTGTCCTTAGCGATTTTTCTCTCAAAGTTTGCCTTGGATGTTTTTATGAGAGAACGTAGTTTTCTGCTAATGATGATCAGAGATGTCTTCCCTTCATGGGATTTCGCTCTGACATGCAGTAGCTTCCTTCTTTTGTTATACAATTTGTTTATGGCTGAGGTCCACCAGACAGGACGCTTGCTTTTGGTGGAGATGTCCATAGAAGGCATTTGTGAAGGATTCGGCATTGTGGGATGTGGTATCCCCTGCCACAGTGGGCTTAAAGGATACCATCTCAGTCTTAAGAAGAGTGAAGTCTGCTTTTGAGAAGTTTTTCACTGTGGTCTTTTGTGCTGGGGGTGAAGGTGGGATATGTATATTCAGGGTGATTAGTTTGTGGTCAGATCTCACTAGTGAGGGGTATACTTCCGGTGTGGAGCATTTTGACCCCATGTTTGTGATGATCAGGTCTAGTATTTTATCTCACCTAGTGGGAGAGCTGACTAGTTGTTCCAGTGCATTTGAATTTATGAATTCCAGTAACCTCTGGGCTAGGGTATTAGGGCTAGAATAATGTACCCAATCTATGTTTGGGTAGTTGAAGTCTCCCAGTATGATGGTATTTTGTGATACATTCATATCCTCCAATGTGTTCAGGAAGGCTGAGTGGGGTTCTTGAGATTGGGAGGGTGGTCTGTAACATGCTACCAGTTGTATAGCAGTTTTGCCTATGGTTAGTTGCACCTGTATGGTCTCTGATGCTTCATGTGTTGCTACTAACCTGGAGGTGTGGGTGAACTTTATGAATATGGACACTCCCCCTCCCTTTGTGGTTCAGCCCGGGTTTTGGGGCCGAAAAGCATGATACGAGGTATAGCCTGGTAGCGCTGGGGTGCTCTCAGGAGCCTTGAACCAGGTTTCAGTTACTGCACAGACGTCGATGTTCTCCATGCTGAGGAGTGCATCAAGTGCCTGCATCTTGAGGTTTAGACTTCTGGCGTTGAGCAGCATTAGCCTTATTTTTTTCCATTTTTGTTTTCGAAGGAGGTGGGTTTGTCTTTTGAGCCTTGCCTAAAAAAGGCACTATGGGGGTGGCAAGAGCCTTAGCCAATATCAAGAAGCCCAGTGGTGACAGGTGTAAGCCATCCCTTGCGAAGCAGCGTGGCTTGTCCAACATATCATCCCAGGCAGACAGAAATTGGATCCCCTTAGAATGACACCAGTACTTGAGCCAATTGTTAAAGCTGATCATCTTGTCTTTGTATTGTGGTATCATTCTTGGTGAGGGCAAGATGCTGCTCAGGGTCAGGGTCATACCAGCCTGGGCTACATAATCGGAGAGCTCCTCTATGTCTCTTTTCATGTAGTCCAGGGAGGTACGTCTCAGGTCATTCACACCAGCATGGACAATGACGGAGTCATATTTGTACTTGATTTGGAGTGACCTGAGTGCGTGTGTTATGTGGCGGATCCTAGCTCCCGATAGACAGCTCATAGTCACCTTCTCCTTGTTCAGCCTGGTCAGTGGGACATCAGTGTGTCTGACTATGGAGTCACCTATTACTAGTGTATCAGGCAAGGTGTTTGGCCTTAAGGGCTATTGGTCGACACACTGATTTATTGAAGTATGTGTTGCATGTGTTTTGTTTTGAGGTGGTGGATTTTTGGATGTCTGCTTTGGGAGCCTCTGTTTTGGTAAGTTTTTTATTAGAGCCTCCGAGTATGTCTTTGTGTTTTTATGTGTTTGGTTTGCAGTTGTGGTGGGTCTATGTGGGACTGGGATTGTTGTGTGTGTGGTTGCCATCTCCTCCTGTCTGGTCATGCCAGCCCTGAGTTGAGAGAGTTCAGCCTCCAGTTTGGCTATATAGTTGCATCTCTCACATGTATTTGTGTTTGTTGGGAGGAGGAGAGGGTTGTCTGTGTACATGAGACAATTGTAGCATTGTCTCAAGATGCCCAGATTGACCAGCTGAACTGGAGACAGCCAGTAATCTACCACTCAACATGCTAGAACAGTATAAGGGAGTGGTATACCTTTAAGGGAAGTGGGTATTCACAGGGGTGGCAAGTAGATATAGTGCTTTACTTAGTACGAGAGTGCTTACTTAGTAGAGAAGTATTGAGAACAAGTGCTAGGCTTATAATACAGTGAGTAGTCTGGTTTTACTAAGAGTAGAGCTTCCTTAAGGGAAAATTTGAAGAACAAACTTGGAGCCAGAAAAGTTTAACCTTGTTTAATCGGCTCGCTATGCGACCGCTTAAAAGCTGCAAAGCTGTGGATTTTAAACAGTGAACTACAAAAGAGCTGGAAATGGTCCCAAACAACCAATTACTACAGCTTCTTGTGCTGAGGTCACTTCCCCCAAGGACAGGTAGGCTGCTCAAAGCTCCCCACTCCCACTGGTGAGCAAAGAAACTTCCTTCTATCCAAGTAAGGTAATGGACAACACAGGAACTACACCACAGCCCAGAATACAGCAATGTCTGTAAACTGGTCTAAACTAGTCGAGGAAGGCGGGAAAACAAGGATTATTTTTTTGTTTTTTTGTTTTTTTAGTAGAAACAGTGATAAATAAGTTACACAGGCTAACACACTTTAGTGGGCAGCCCCCACAGTTAAATTAAACAAACAAACAAGCAAACTTTCGATCAAATTCGACTAAATGTAACTTTAAGTGCAGATTTTAAAATAATGCAGCAATCAGTTAAAAAACAGTTCAGGCTAGTTCAAGGTAAGCTACAGAAGCTATTTTAAGTGAAAAAAAGCAAAGATACTTAAATCCAGAAGGTAGTCGCTTTTCTGAGTTCCCTGCTGCTAGGACCACTCTGTAAACCCATGTGGAGCTTGTCTGAGCAGTATAGCCAGAAAAAAAACACCCAGAGGCGGATTTTAAACAGTGAACTACAAAAGAGCTGGAAATGGTCCCAAACAACCAATTACTACAGCTTCTTGTGCTGAGGTCACTTCCCCAAGGACAGGTAGGCTGCTCAAGGCTCCCCACTCCCACTGGTGAGCAAAGAAACTTCCTTCTATCCAAGTAAGGTAATGGACAACACAGGAACTACACCACAGCCCAGAATACAGCAATGCCTGTAAACTGGTCTAAACTAGTCGAGGAAGGCGGGAAAACAAGGATTTTTTTTTGTTTTTTTTAGTAGAAACACACAGAAAATGCAGAAACAGTGATAAATAAGTTAATACAGTTATTCTATATTCTTCAATTCAATTTTCAGGGGCATTATATATTAATGAAAGTAAAATTGATATAACTTAATACTTAGTGCATGGGAATGCATACATATCAAATGCAGTTATACGAGGCAACAAATATGTCTGTTATTTTAACTACTTAGGCAATACAGTATTAATCGTACATAAATCAATATGTTAAAAAAATCAATATTTTAAAAATATATATATATCTATACTAATGTGGAATATTAAATATTAACATCCTTAAATATGTATTCAAATATTCCATAATAATATACTAATATTAAAAATTGCCTGTAAAAATCTTCTGGTTTAATTATATATATATATATATATATATATATATATATCTATAAATATATGGTTCAAAACCACTAGTTGTGTTTATACATAGATATATGCTACAATTCATAGTACTAGTGTTCATTCTGTAAAAACGGTTTTATTGTAATGTAATCATTTAATCCAGGCAAAGTTGATGCATCCATTAAAATTTGCCGTTTAGCTTCTCTCTCAGCTAAATGTGCCTTCAGATGACCTCCTCTCAAATTCATAGCAACCATCTCAATAATGGCAAACCTAAAATAATGTGTACTATCTGTATTCTGAATATGCCTAAGTGCATTAGTACCATCTCCCTTCTTAATGGCATATAAATGCTCATAAATCCTCTTCTTCAACATACGTTCAGTTTTACCTAGGTAAAAACAAGAACATGTTGAGCATTTAGCCATATATGCAATGTTCTTTGTGTTACAGTTGCCTCTCTTAAATACTATTTTGGTTTTGTTAATATTATCCAGAACTACTCCATCCTCTTCAAAAATCACCTGACAATAGGCGAATCTTCCACATTTCCGGGTTCCCCCTCTGTGTAAGGATATCTCATCCACCTTCTTAGGTTTCTCTGATATATGCTTTAAATTCAGTCCCATCTTATATACAAATATGGGAGCATCACCAACAATTTTCTTCAGCTCTTGGTCAAGGGTAAAAATATTCCAATATTTTTTCAGGATATCTTTAATATGAGTAGTTTGGGGTGTATATTCCAAAAATACATGCCCTTTTATATTCAGTTCCCACTTCTATTTCTACTTCTTTCTTTAGAGGTTTTCACAAAACAGGAACATATTTTTTCCCCATTCCCCTACTACATATGTTTTAACTTCTTCTATAAGATGGGGTGGATATCCTCTATTAACAAACAACCTACTAATATAGTCTATTTCATCTAACATCTCTCTATAATTTGATGTCATGCGTGCTGCCCGAATGCACTGTCCTTTAAAAATACTTTTTTTTAGTCTTTAGTGGATGGTTACTTGTAAATTCCAGATAATTATTTGAAAAAGTATTCTTTCTAAATATTCGTGACACAAATCCTTCTTCGTTACTAGATATGAATGTATCTAAATAGGACAGCCCCTCTTTATTATAATTATATGTAAATTTCAAAAACTGACTAGTGTTGTTAAGATACTTAATAAATTCATCAATAGTCTCTTCTTGTCCATCCCATAAAATAAATATATTGTCTAAAAATCTAGTATAGTATCTAATATATTTATAATAATGACTCTTAAAGATGTTTTGTGTTTCCCAATCTAACATCACTAGATTAGCGTAAATAGGAGCACAAGCGGCTCCCATTGCTACACCACGAGTTTGTTTGTAAAACTCCCCTTTGAAAAAAATATAATTGTAATCTAATATAATGCTCATTAATTCCATAATTACGGATGAGTGTTCCCAATCTAAATTTGAGTGCTGTTTAATGCTATTTAAGAAGCTGTCCATACCCTGTTCCTTAGGGATATAAGAAAACAAATCAATCACATCTATTGAGATGTAGATCAATCCCTCCTTCCATAACTCAGGTGTTGAATTTCCTAAAAACATCCACAAATCTTTTAATAAATGTGGAATTTTACTATAAATGTGTTTTAACCAGGTATCTATTACAACACCCATAGGGAATGTCTGAGCGACTACCTGCTATGATAGGTCTAAATGGGGGAGCCTTATCCCCCTAGCCTTGTCTGACGATGTGCTGACACTATCTACTGGTCCTTTTGTCTTACTTCTTTTAATTGTGTCCTACAACAGAATGGACTTAACCGAGGTCTTAAGTTCATTCTCTTCACTTGATTCACTTGGTCCACACCTGGCTGGAATAGACATTTCCTTCGAGTAGTAGCTATGCGGTTCCTACTGCCTTCTTCAAACTCTTAGCTAATGTATGTGTATTTTTTAATTATCTTCCCATTAACTGTAACACCCAGGGGCTAGTTACAGCACATCACCATGAAGACCCCCTTCTCCTCCCCATGTAGTGAACTGTCTCTCCTGTACTACCTATCCTGAAAAACTTTACAGTCAAAGGTATTCCATACTATATGCATATATATCGGTGGGGATTTATTTCCCTATGCCCAGTTAACTGCAATTATCTTGCACTCTGTATGCTATTTGAATACCAATTCTCTGATTTGCTAATTCCATATTTTTCCCCTAAACTTACTCTTAGCCCTTCCATCTAGCACTAGTTTTGCCCACAAGTTTAAATTAGTGCCCCAATTGCTTTTTTTCCTCACACATGGTACTGCAGTTGTTCTGTTTAAGCTTAAGGAACAGACAAACTCCAATATTCAAACAGCTTACTGATAAGTTTTTACACTCAACAGCTTACTAATAGTTTTTCTTCATTGTCTTGCACAAGTCCAGGCCAGGTCTAACCCGGTACGCGAGGGCTCACTCCGCTTTTCTACCCTACCCCCAAATCTCACCCACCCCATTACTCTTACATTGCTTTATCCAAACCATACCTACCCAAACTAATTATCCAATTACGAGCTACACTGCATAACCACCCACAACCAGCCGATTAATTCTGTCCTTTCCAACAAAACTCTATATCACTCCTCCTCCTCTTCTCCCATCCAATCACCTCTGTCTGATACACTAAATTATAGGCTCATCCCACTCACCTTACTCATAACACCTCTTAGTAAAATACAACTCTGGAATCCTACACCCCAAAATGTTATTCTTTCATATGCGTCCCTTAATTCCACCAGTCTAACATCCTATCAGAGTCAATCAATAATAAAACTGTTTTCTACTACCTTTCCACTCCCATCTCTACCCCAAACTATATATATATATATATATATATATATATATATATATATATATATATATATATAAACATTCCCATAGCACCAAACCTCTTGAATACCAAGACAGAACTTTTTACATACAGATATGCACAACAGTCCACATTTCATCTGCTTTGTAAATATACTAGACTGATAAACACTCATACCCATTCCTACAAATAATGTCTAACCTCAAACATAGTAGTGACATTCACCCTAATCCAGGCGCTAAAACCAGTCAACAAGGTGCCCACACAACATCCAAGCCATACTCCCATAATACCCCTAACTAATCCCATAATGGATTTGACCTTTTACTCAACATGAATAAAAAACAATAAAACAGAGTGGACCACAAACTGAAGAACTTCATTTTAATAAATGTTTAGTGCTTTCATCAGAACAATTTCCAACTTCTTCAGAATACCAATATACAACAGTGAAATGTTTAAATAGGTACCATCACAGAATATTAGGAGCCTAACAAATAAAATTCACAAATTTCATACTTCTTTCTCACACTACTCCCCTGACACAGTAATTATGATTGAAACCTGGCTGAAACTTCGGATAAGTAATAATGAAATTTTAACTCCCTAGCTATAACATCCACAGACGAGACAGACTGCACAGTAGTGGGGGAGGTATACCTATAATTTATAAAAAATACACTCAAACTAGAACACTTAGGATTAACCACTCCAGAACTCAAAAAAGCTGAGATATTATTTACCCTTCTCAAACATAACCCCAATAAATACATAATCATTATGGCAATCAACATCCCTCCTGGCAACAACCTTTCCTTAACTTTTAGTTATGTACTTACCATAACTTTAGATGTTTGGGATCCATCTCGCCTACATTCTGTACTGATGGGCTCGGAGCCGATCCCTCGGCTCCGACTCGGCACACTATGCTATGGAGCGAAGCCTCTTATTGGCTGAGCTATTCTCTATCCCAGGATGCACCACTACTAATCCCCCAGATCTTGTTTGTCCGCATTCATGCACACACACATAACTTGTTTATGTAACATTGCCAGATGTTTCAAGATGAAACAATAGAATTCGGACCGTCCGATCTCTTCTGATCTCCAAGGAAGGGGGAAGGAGGGTGGGTTATTGGGAATGTAGGCGAGATGGATCCCAAACATCTAAACTTATGGTAAGTAGATAACTAACAGATGTTATGTGATCCTATCTCGCCTACATTCTGTACTGATGGGACAGTGTCCCTAGCACCTAAATCCTGGGTGGCTCACTGGAAAACACTCCTGAGCACTGTGGAACCAAATGAAGCACGCCCCCGAGATGCCACATCCAACTTGTAGTGGGAAATGAAGGTGTGCGGGGAAGACCACGTAGCCGCAGCACAAACGTCACTAATGGCAAGCTTAGAATGGAATGCTATTGAAGTAGCCATAGCTCTAGTAGAGTGAGCTCTGACAGAGGTCGTAAGCTCATTATTAGAAGAGGAATAAACTTGAGTAATACAGTCCCTGATCCATTTGGCAATAGTGACCTTTGTGACGGCTTTGCCCAATTTATTATCCGCAAAGGACACAAACAATTGATCTGTTTTCCTTGTTTGTTTGGTCCTGTCTAGATAAAAACGCAATTGCCTGTGGACATCCAATGTGTGGAATATGTATTCTGCTTTGTTTGAGTACTTTGGAAAGAAAACTGGAAGCTCTAATGACTGTTGCAGGCAAAAACTGGAACAAACTTTAGGGACAAAGGATGGATTAGGCCTGAGAGATACTCTATCTTTGTGAAAAACCAGGTACGGTGGTTTTACAGATAGAGCTTGAAGCTCTGAAACCCTTCTGGCAGATGTAATTGCGACCAGAAAAGCAGTCTTCCAAGATAGAAATTTCAAATCACATGTTGCTGCCGGTTCAAGGGGAGGAGGTTAAGGCACGTAACACCACATCGAGATCCCACGGAGGAGCAGGATGAGAAATCAGAGGTCGTAAAAGCGCAGCACCTTTCATGAAGGTTTTACACAATCTGTTGCTCATTAAAGGTGGGTTTATAGATTCATGAAAATTTGAAATAGCTGCCAATTGGACCTTGATGGTAGAGACTGAAGAACCTTGATTGAAAAGGGAAGTTAGAAATTTTAGGACTTCTGATACAGGAATAGTGATGGGATCCAGACCCCGGAGTTGAGCCCAAATAGCAAATCTCTTCCATTTGCTAGAATACAATTTCTTAGTGGCAGACTTGTGGGCCGAAGATAAGATATGTACGACTTCCGGGTCTAAGGTATGATTCCTGACTATAGTCGGAAGAGGAGGAGCCAAGCTGTTAATTTCAAGGTGTGGAGGGACTGGTGGAGTAGTCCCGACTGATGAACTAATAGGTCTGGAATCTGATCCAGGAACCATGGACTGTCCAGTGCATATACCCGAAGATAGGGGAACCATACCTGACGAGGCCAGTAGGGAGCAACTAAGTCATTTTGCTCCCCAAGTGAGACGCCTTTTGGATCACTCTGGGAAGGAGGGGAACTGGGGGAAAAGCGTATTGCAAGCCGGTGGGCCAAGGATGGGCTAGTGCGTCCATAGGGCTCTTCCCCGGAGCCGGAGTGAGGGAGAAGAACTTTTTGCACTTCGCATTCAGCGGGGTTGCGAAGAGGTCGCAACAAGGAATTCACCATTTGCTGAAAATCTGAGTTGCGACCGTATTGTTCAGAGACCACTCGTGTGGAGAAAGGATGGTTCTGCTCAGTCTGTCGGCTATCACATTGGACTTGCCCGGGATATGAGTCGCCACTAGAAATAGTCTGGTCGACACTGCCCATTCCCAAACTCTCATGGTCTCTCTGCAAAGGGGGTAGGATCTGGTCCCTCCCTGCTTGTTCAGGTACCAGACTACTGACATGTTGTCGGAGTGAACGGCAATTACGCCCTGAGGGAGGTAATCGTGAAGGGCTTGAAGGGACAGAAACACCGCCCTCATTTCTAAAATGTTGATATGAAGGAGGCTTTCTTCCGAATGCCATTTGCCTTGGACTGACCTGCCCAGGGAATGCCCCCCCACCCCATCTGGGAGGCGTCCGTAGTGAAAGTGGCCACAGGAGGAGGCGGAACAAAGGGTCGTCCCTGATCCAGATTGGAGGGTATCAGCCACCAGCGAAGGTCCCGTTTGCAGGTTTCCGTGATCCATATGAGGTGACTGAGAGGGAGATCCTGAAAGGACCACTGTGTTGAAAGAAGCCACTGGAGAATCCTCATGTGCAACCTTGCTAAGGGAACTAGAAGAATCGTGGCAGACATAGATCCCAACAGCTGCAGGACCATTCTGGCTGGGGCTTTGGATCTGGGAAGTAAGGCTCGAACTTGAGCCTGTATGGTTTGTATCCTCTCTGTAGGAAGATAGACCTGCATTCGGTTCGAATCTATCTCTACTCCGATGAATCTTATGCGTTGAGATGGCAGCAACACAGACTTTGGCCAATTGAAGGTGATTCCAAGGGAAGTGCCCAGTGATATTGTGGCTTGTAGGCTCTGCAATAGTAGATGCTTGGAGGTGGCATTTAGGAGCCAGTCATCTAGATACGGAAACACCTGGAATCCTAGACTTCTCAAGTGAGCAGTCACGACCGCCAAACATTTGGTGAACACCCTGGGGGCTGTGGTGAGACCAAAGGGCAGCGCGCGGAACTGAAAATGACTGTCTCCTAGGCTGAAGCACAGATGTCTCCTGGATGCTTGATGTACCATGATATGGTAATAAGCGTCCTTGAGATCTATGGAGCACATCCAAACACCTTTCTCCAGCAGTGGGAGAATGGATTGTAGGGTGACCATTCGAACTTGGACTTTTGACTGAACGATTTAGAATGCTGAGATCCAAAATGGGCCTCAAGTCCCGGTCTTTTTGGCACCAAAAGAATCTTGAGTAAGTCCCTAATCTGATCTGGTCTGCGGGACCGGTTGGATGACTCCTTTTGAAGCAGCTTTGAAACTTCTAAGGCTGCAATTTCCGTTGACTGGGTGGCGGGTCCGGGATTTTCTTGGACGGAGGTGGGGAGTGAGAAAAGGGAATGACGTAACCTCCGGCGATTATTCGAAGCACCCATCGGTCCTGAGTGATACCTTCCCAGGCTTTTAGGTGCCTCGAAAAACGACCCCCGACTGGCTCCAGAGCTGCACAGTCGGGCAATCCCTCAGGGATTGTGAAAGGCTGAAGAGCCACGAAAGGACTCGCGGTCTCCAGTGTTGCGGGGGCCTCTGCAGCCTCTGGGACGGCGTCTTCCAGAAGAATTTCCCCCTCCTCTGCCTCTAGAAGGGGGATCGTCCTGCTGTGAGGGATAAGACTTCTGAGATCTACGGGACCACATTTTCCCTCCTCTTTAGCCTTGGGGTAAGGCCGAAGGGAGTGGAAAATCGTGCCCCTACGGCAGTCAAAGTCTTACCTTCTTGCTCGCAGCAGGTCAATGTGTCCTTTACCTTAGGTCCAAACAAAGAGGACCCATCAAAGGGAGCGTCGGCAAAGGAAGACTTGAAGGCTTCCGCAAAATGACACAGGCGGAGCCAGGCTTGCTTCCGTAGAGCAATACCTGTACCCGCCGCTCTACCCGCCGCGCATAAGAAATGAGCCTCATGGACGAGTTTGATATGGATGACAGCATAGCCAACTGAGAGCCAACCGTCTGGGCCAGCTGCTCAGGTAGGTTACCCAAGAGGGTATCTGAAAGCTCCTTGATCAGATCCCTCTGAAACCTGGTGAAGTGCGTTAAACAGTTCAGGGATCTTAAGGTAAAGGCCGCTGAACTGAGGGTGTGCTTACCGTACCGATCCATTCTCCCAGACTCCTTATTAGGAGGATGGACGGACGTCGAAGCCTCTGCTACATCTTGTTGGGTAGCAGATGCCACCACCAAGGCATCTACAGCCACACCTTTCGTCAAAAACTCCTTTTCTGGGGGTGCTGACAGGAACTTATTTGGGCGAGCAGGCACCGGTTCCACAGAGTCTGGGTGTTCCCACGCCCTTCGACAGATCAAATCAAGGAGCTCGTCGAAGGGCGGAGACACCCAGGAGGCGGAGGGCTGAGCCCCGAAGGCCTTAAGGAACACCGACTCGTCAGCAGAAGGGGGTTTGGAATGCCAGCCGCCTCGTTGTTTGAGGGCTTCCAGGATGTCTGCAAAGGAGACATCTGAGGACGACTTAGGGGACCCCTCTGCATCATCAAGATCAGTGTCTGACGTGAGAGACTCATCGGGGGAGTCAATGTGCTTCCTCTTGCACGATCTTTTCCTTGGGGTTCCTCCAAAGAAGTTTCAGAGGGACCTCCAGGAGGGAACCCCAGTGGGGTGACCTCAGGCCCCGGGCTCTGCTGTCTAATGACAGGGGACTGCCAAAGACCCAGTCTCCGTATGCAGGAAGGTGCTGGAGAGACCGTGGAGGTAGCCAAAGAAGATTTGGCTAACGCACTCCTCATGGCCCTGAAGGCGGACCACCAGAATCCTGGGAAGGTCCAACCCCATGGCCACGACAGTAGACGCAGTACCCAGCCGACGACCGAGAGGAAGGCTTGGAACCGAAAACATCAGTCCCGCGTCCCGGGCCGACAGGAGGTCAGCGTGCCGAACTCCGACTCGAGCCGGGGTTGGAGTAAGGGTCGGGGCCGACCCGAAAACCTCCATCGGCTCCACCAGCACCGACTCCAACGGTGCCGAGGCTGTTGCAGGAGGAACCATAAAGTACAGTTTTGTACCTACCATAAATGTAGATGTTCGAAGATCCACATTGCTGCAGTCCTTACACTTGGGTAGTCCGCTGTCCTCGGTCGGCCCGAATATCAAAGTATAAGGCTGACGTCGGTCAAGGCGCATTTGACTGACATCAGGACGTCAGGGTACAAATGCGCATGACCGACGTCATATCCTCAGTCTTTTCTTGCCCCAGATGTCAGAAGACCCTAAAAAGAAAGGTCAAAACCAAAAGACAGCAAACAACCAACCAACCACCCTTGCACTAACTATATGTACAATATATACAATATACACAATATGTACAACCCAACCCACACAACCACCTCTAACTGCAGAGGGAAGGAGGGAGGGTAAATTGTACTGCAGCAATGTGGATCTTGAACATCTACATTTATGGTAGGTACAAAACTGTACTATGTTCTTCATCTCACATTGCTGCAGTCCTTACACTTGGGTAGAATCCCAAAGCAGAGGTAAGGGAGGATGGCTAACTACAAGGAAGCAGGAGCTGCCAAAATGCCCTGCAAAACAGCAGTGGCAAAACCAGCCCTGGATTTAGAGTAAAGTGGCAGGTGATAATGCCTAGAGAAAGTATGCACTGAACTCCAAGTAGCTGCCTCCAAAATATCCTTGGTTGCCACTCCCTCAAAAGCTGTTGAAGTGGCAGTAGCCCTAGTGGAATGAGGCCTAATCCCAGCTGGAACTTCCTTGCCATGATGGGAATAACAGAAAGCAATGCAAAACCCAATCCACTTAGAAATAGTTTGTTTTGACACAGGCTTGCCCTGAGAACTCAAAGCAAAAGAAACAAACAACTGCTGAGACTGCCTGAACCCTTTAGTTCTGTCCAAATAATAACGCAACTGCCTGTGTACATCTAAAGTGTGCAAAATCTTTTCCCCTTTATTTTGGGGATTTGCATAAAAAGTAGGCAAATGAATAGTTTGGTTTAAAGCCACACTAGAAACCACCTTAGGCATAAAGGAAGGATTAGTACGTAATGATACCCTATCCTTATGGAAAATCAAGAAAGGCTCAACCGCCATAAGGGCCTGCAATTCAGAAACCCTTCTTGCAGAGGTAATTGCCAACAAAAAAGCAGTCTTCCATGATAAAAATTTCAACTCAGAAGTAGCGGCAGGCTCAAAAGGTTGTAGAGTGAGTTTCTCCAACACAAAATTGAGATCCCAAGCAGGAGTAGGAGCTCTTCGAGGGGGTCTTATATTCTTTGCCCCTCTAAGAAATTGCTTGAACAAAGGATGAGAAAACAATGGTGGGTCACAATCATAGTGAGCCGAAATTGCTGCAGCATGAACCTTAATAGAAGAGAAAGACAAACCTTTGTCTAATAAATCAGTAAGATATTGAAGAACCACACTCAAATTAGGCTCAGAAACATCAAAATCTTTTGCTGCACTCCAAAATAAAAATCTCTTCCATTTATCTGCGTACACTTTCCTTGTACTAGGCCTTCTAGCTTCCAAAATCACATTCAAAACTTGTTGCGGAAGTTGAGACCCTCTATGGTTCAAAACAGAATATGCCAGGCTGTTAGGTGAAGAGAGTGAAGTTTGACATTCAGCAAATGGCTGTCCTCCTGTGACAACAGGTGTGGAATCGAAGGCAAAGGCCATGGAGGCTTCCGTACCAGGCTTCTCAATAATGGGTACCAGTGCTGTCGAGGCCAATCTGGAGCTATTAAAATCATCCTTGGCTTGTCCTGTCTGACCTTTAGAAGTACCTTTGGGAGGAGAGGCAGAGGAGGAAAGGCATACACATGAAGATTGCTCCAATTGAAAGAAAGAGCATCCACTCTCCAAGCTGTGGGATGAAACCTTTTGTGCAAAACTTTGGCAGCTGATGGTTCAGTGGAGAAGCGAACAGATCTATGTCTGGAGTTCCCCATGACACTGTCAATTTCTGAAATACATGAGGATCCAATTTCCACTCGTGGGGATCCATAATTCGCCTGCTCAACACATCTGCTAAGGAGTTCTGTGCTCCTGGCAGAAACCTTGCCTGAAGATTGAGCTGTAAACTGAGAGCAGTCTCCCACAAAATCATTGCTTGCCTGCATAGAGGATAAGAATGTGTTCCCCCTTGCTTGTTGATGTACCACATGACAGTTGTGTTGTCTGTTAGAATCAACACCTGCCCTGGAAGAAGTAATTCCTTGAAAGCTATTAATGCAAACTGGACTGCTAACATCTCCTTCATGTTGATATGTAGATGTTGTAGTCTGACAGGCCACTTGTTTTGTATCCACTTTCCATTTAGATGAGCTCCCCAAGCTTTGTTTGAGGCATCTGTCGTTAAAATCTGACTCGCCTCTGGCGGGTCACAGAGAGTCCCTTGTTTAGGTGACATTCCTGAGCCCACCACAAAAATTCCTTTTGAATGCAAGGTATTATTTGAATGACAGTGTCCAGATCCTGGCAGTGCTGTGTCCATACATTTTTGAGATACCATTGTAGCTTCCTCATATGCAGTTTGGCATTGGGAAGCACCAGAATACAAGATGCCATGAACCCTAATGCTTGAAGGACTGTCCTTGCAGTCAGCACGGACTGATGAGATAGTTGATGGAAGTAAAGGGATAGACTCTTTTGTTTGTCCGGGGTTAAAAAGGCCATCTGGGATGCTGTATTCAGTCTCACACCCAGAAAGCACATGTCCTGAGAGGGTACTAGACTGGACTTTATTTCGTTCACAGAATACCCCAGGCATCTTAGCACTGCTATCACATATTCCAAATGATGAAGCTCTTCCCTTCCTTGAGCCAGAATCAGGCAGTCGTCCAAATAAGGATAGATTTGGATTCCTTTTAGCCTGAAGAAAGCTATCACTGGAGCCAGAACTTTCGTGAATACTCTGGGCGCAGTAGATAAGCCAAAGGGCAATGCAGAGAACTGATAGTGAGAAGTCCCAGCTCACGCAGATACTTCCTGCAACTTAGTCTGATAGGAACATGAAGGTAAGCCTCCTTGAGATCCAAAGTTACCATCCAATGATCTTTGCCCAACAGAGGTAAAAGCTGCTGCAACGTCAACATTTTGAACTTGGGAATGTCCAGATAAGTGTTGAGGATAGATAAATCCAAAATTGGTCTCCACGTGTTCCCCTTCTTTGGTACTAGGAACAGGCGAGAATAAAAACATAGACCCACTTCTGGCATAGGGACCGGCTGTATGGCCCTATTTGGAGCAACAGAGAAACTTGCTTGTGCGCCTCTATTCTTTGTTGAGGAGGAACGTCTGGCATGCCTTTGAAAGGAGGCAAGGTATGGAAATAAAACCTGTAGCCGTGGTGTATGATATCCAATACCCATCTGTCTTGGGTAATTAAACTCCAATTCTCTTTGAAAAGTGCCAACCTTCCTCCCAAAGGTGCTGCCAGACGAGAAGGCTCTGGCAGCTGAAAAGGTAGGTCATTGGGTCTGTTTACGAAAGGACTGACCCCTGCCCTCACCGAAGACTGTGCAGGAGAACTCCCTGTTCTAGGCCTGAAAGAGCCCTGAGCTCTACCCTTACCACGTCTAGATCTACCCCTAGACTGGGAATCATAAGAAGGATACGTCCACCCCTTAGCAGGCCAATTTCTACTAAACTTTGGAGGCTGGACCTGCAAAAAATCTTTAACAGTCTGCATAGACTTAGCCTTGTCCTCCATTTTCTTTAAAACTGTCTCAACAGGAGGACCAAACAACACGTCAGATTGTAAAGGAGCATCTAAAATCCTCGCTTTAACATGATCAGACAAATTCTGATCCCGTAGCCAGGCATGCCTGCGAAGAACTGACCCAGTGGCAGCCACCCTAGACGAGGCCTGCACAGCATCAAAACCACATTGCAAAGAATGCTTACCCACCTGTTCAGAAACATGCACTAAATCTTGCAACTCTTTACAATCAATACCTACTGCCAGAGCATCAACCTTAGACTTTAATTGTGAAAGGAGATAGTTCTGGTATTTCAACATGTGAAACTGGCAATTCAAAGCCCTCATAGCCAGAGTGGAAGAAGTATAAACTTTCTTTCCCCATCTATCTAAGGCCCTAGCCTCTTTGTCTGCAGGAACCGGATTCTTAACAACAGAAGCCTTAACACCTTTAGGCCCCTGACTAACAGTTTCTGGGTCAGCCCTAGGACTCTTAAAAAGATACTTATGAGCTACAGGCACCCTGTAATACCTATCCGGTTTAACAGGAGCAGGAGGCAAAGAATCAGGATTAAGAGAAGCCTCTGTAAAAACATCTTCTACTACATCCAAAACAGGAGGTATAGCCAAAGGCCTATGCTGGGGTAAAAACAAAAATTCCCTAAGCCTTTTCCTGGAATCAGAGAAGTCCTGACCTTCCCTCTTAAAATGCTCCCTCATGGAATGAAGAGTTTCTGAAAAAGAAAAATCCTCAGGAGGAGAAGCAGAAGGAGTAGAATCATCCACATCAGAATCAGAATAAGGAGAATACTCCTGCAAGTCTTCAGCCGAAGACTCTGAAACATCTGAAGCCTGCTCAAAACCCCCCAGCTCAGGCTCCATCCTAGGTCTCTTATCAGGAGGGGGCATAGAACCCCTAATTAAAGTAATTAAATCTTCTGCCATTTTAAGCATATACTTCTTGGGCACAGTACCTGAAGAGCTAGGGGTAACACCAACTGAAGCCAAACCTGGCCTGCCCCTGGGAGAAGCCTTTGAAACAGAAGGAGAGGGCCTAGCCACCCTAGGAAGGGAGGGGAGTATAGTAACCTGAGAAGCCCCCTCAGCCTGACTTGCCTCCTGAGAGGCCACATCTTGCAATAATAAGGTCTCACCCTGGGAACACAAAGAAACCTCCGGTGGAGCCACCGGCTCCACCGACACCTCTAAAGAACCGGCGTCCGGTACAGACGGTTCTTCTAGCCTAGGCTTAACTGCCTTGTCCTTGCGCTTCTTGAAGAAGCGCCGGAGCATCCGGCGGCATTTTATAATTACACCGCTTCCCAAAGACTAACCTTGCACAATCCAACCTTCTCTTTATAGTGCTTATTAAATCTAGCACAAGAGCGACAGCCAACAACGTCGTGCTCAGGCCCTAAGCAAGGAATACACAAAGTATGATAATCTCTATGCGGTATCTGTTTCCCACAAGAAATGCAATTATTGACTTTTTCTGACATCCGTAAATTACTGAGGCAAGAAAAACTAAAATATTCCCCAACGGGGTACTTAGCCAACTTAGAACTCGGTCTGAAACTTCGAAATCGAAAAATCTCAGAACGCCAACCGGCACTTGCAATGCTGCTTCTGCATCGGACCATGCGGCAAAAAAGACTGAGGATATGACGTCGGTCATGCGCATTTGTACCCTGACGTCCTGATGTCAGTCAAATGCGCCTTGACCGACGTCAGCCTTATACTTTGATATTCGGGCCGACCGAGGACAGCGGACTACCCAAGTGTAAGGACTGCAGCAATGTGAGATGAAGAACATCTACTGGGTGGACCATCGGCTCCGAAGCCGAATGGGCCGGAGCCAAAACTAAGTTTTGGAACACAGGAGACTGGAAGAGTCTTAGGAGCACCCTGTCGATGTCCGAATCAGACATCTTGGAGGATCTAGATGAAACCGATCGGGTCCGAACCGACTTCTCCATCGGCTCCAAAGGACTGGGGGACCGGCTCCGAATGGACTCGACCAATATCGGTTCCGAGGGAGATCCCAAAACAATTTCCCTCGGTGCCGAGGAGGGCTTCGGCGCCGAAGGGTAAGAGTCTGAGCCGGCAACCCTCATCGGCTCCAAAATCAGTTGAGCCGATGAAGGTGACCCGCCTCTCGACGCCCCAGTCCTCGGCTCCGAAAACAGAGGAGTCGAGGCTGGAGGCATCAAGGCAGACCGTTCCGCCCTCGGCTCTGAAGTCCGTGGAGCCGATGGAGAAGCCTACCTAGGTTTCTTAGCAGTCGGTTCCAACGGGCTGGGGCTGGTCGGAGCCGACGCTTTCTTCTTCTTGGTAGGAGAGGAAGAGGAAGATAAGGCCTCCTCGAAGGAGGGTTTAATCAGCCCTTTCAGTATTAATTTATTCTTCCTCTCTTGGAGGACTCTAGATGAAAAGGCGTGACACACGCTACAGGACTCCTGTAGGTGCTTGGCACCTAAGCAATAAACGCACGAGGAGTGGTCATCGGTTATAGACATCTTATAACCGCACCTCGTGCACTTTTTAAACCCGGAGGGTCTATGTTCTTTTGACATAACGCCTATCAAAAAACATTGAAATAGTGGAGAAACACTATCTTGTCAGAGCAAATACAATACAATAATAGAAAAAAATTTAACTTCAACTTTAAACTTTAAACCCCCCCCTTTTTTTTTTTTTTTAAATGATACAATACAACGACAGAAAACACTAAAAAGGAGGGCCAAGACCCTCTAACTTAAACAGGTACTTGACCTCCTGGAGAAAAAATAAGAGAAACTAGCTGAGGAATAGGGGAAGGCCCCTCTAACTTAAACGGGAAACCTTTCCCTTAAACAAACACACAATTTACCTCAACAAAAAGAACCAAAACACACTTGTACAACAACAATAGCTGTTAAAACAGCTTTTGGGTGAAAATAAGGAATTTCCTGACAGGAAACTTTAGAAAAAACAGTACTTAGCTCAGCCAAGTTTGAGACCACGTCCTAGCTTGTAAGCGGCAAACGAGATCTGGGGGATTAGTAGTGGTGCATCCTGGGATAGAGAATAGCTCAGCCAATAAGAGGCTTCGCTCTATAGCATAGCGTGCCGAGTCGGAGCCGAGGGATCGGCTCAGAGCCCATCAGTACAGAATGTAGGCGAGATAGGATCACATAACATCTGACGTTTTTCATCACTGGACATCCTTAACACTTAATCAGGAAACCATAATGATAGATGACTTCAATACATACTGGCTTCGCTTGTTTTTCAGCTATCCCCTCAAACTTCATCAGCCTGTACGGATTCTCCCAGCTAATACAATTTCCAACTAGAATAGACAAAAACAGCAATAGACACTCAATTCCTAGATATTCTAAACAGCCTAGCACCCTGTAGAAATGTCAGGATAAAATCCTACTATGCACCATGGTTAACTAAAGAGACCAAACAGTTAGTCAAGCTTAGAGATAAAGCATGGGCACAACATCCGGCAAACAAAAACAGAATTCCTCAAGATTATTACAGGCAACTATGAAATAATGCCAAAAAACAGATCAAGAATGACAAAAACACTATACTCTCTAGTAAAAACATCAAAACAACCCTCAAAAATTTTAGTCTGCATCAAACAATCACTACAACCTGGCCATTCCTCAACTCCCATCCCTACCACAACAAATACTACAGATAGTATAGTTACACATTTTAATACATATTTCATCAGCTCCATACTATCACTAGCCAAACATAACAGTAATGCTCCCCTATCCATACCTAAAGAAGCTATTAATATTACCCATGCTTTCTTCCTCAAGCCTGTCCAAATGAGCACCATAAAGAAAATGTTCAAAAAACTCAAACCCACATCTCTAGCTGCTGACAAATTACCTACTGAATATCTGAAACTGGCAAACAATGCTTTCTCTTATTCTGTCTCTATCTTAATCAACTGATCTATCTCAGAACAATACATGGCCAAACTATGGAAAATATCCTATATAATTCACTACATAAAGGTGGAAACTCTACAGAACTCTCCAACTATAGGCTAACAGCAATATTATCTCCACTGTCAAAAATTCTCAAAAAATGTATACAATTGCAACTCATGAATTATCTACTAAGCAATAATCTACTAACCAATACCAAATACAGCTTCTGACCCAATCATAGTACCACCACCGCCCGCAAGTTTCACCAAAACAATCAACCAATTCAAAAATAATGGAGAACTTGTATCTTCCTAGACATGTCCAAGGCACTTGACACTGTATCCCATCAAATGCTCCTCAGTGAACTCTCATCTCTAAAAGTAAGCCAAACTGTCTTACAAACCTCAACACTATCATGCAGTACACAGATGATGACTCATCTGCTGTGCATCTTTCATTCCACAACTCCAAGAAATAACTCAACAATCCTTCTCAGCCACAGAATCTTGGCTCTCTATCAATTAATCCTCATCCCCAATAAAACTAATGCTATTTTCAAACAGCAAAACACTCAACTGTCTATTCTCCTTTCCTATTTATTCAAACAAAAACAAGACTGATGCTTTACCTTATACAAAACTGCTGAGTCACTATCAACAATAAAAATTAAAAAGACCCACACAAAGTTAGGCTCTCTATATAGAATCAAGCCATATATCACCAACACCAACAGACCATCTATTACCAGAACCCACCTATCATCACTCCTGTTAAACACCTCTCCCATCTTCACCAATCTCAGGAAAACAGACCTAACTAAACTATAGCCTACTAAAAAGATTGACAGCTTCACCACTGAGACAGTGTAGCAACTGCCTTGTATACATAGCCCTCTATTACTACCACCTAGGAACACAGTATGTGAGAGATGCAATTACATTGAGAAGCTAGAATCCTTGCTGTTTCAGTCACAAGCCAGTACCATCTGGCACTGAGAAGGTTGTCTACACAAACACTATAAACACCACACCTCTACCACCCACACCTGTACAACACATTCCTACATATGTGGAGGTTCTCAACAAAAACATACCTAAACAAGAGAGACTTCAGAAGGAAACACACATGCACATCACAACCCACAGCACCAAGCATCGCACATAGTACACACACCTGCGTCTTACACCCTCTAAGGTCCAGCCACAAACCCATCATACTTGTCACAGGAGATTATCATGCGACACCCAGATGTGTCCCTCACCAGGATAGACAAGGAGAAAGTCATGTAAGTTGCTTGTCAGGTGCTAGAATCCGTCACATCACACATGCACTAATGTCTCTTACCAACAGATACTGTTATGACTCTTTCATAGTCCATGTTGGTGTGAATGACTTCAGATGACCTTTTCTGGACTATATGAAGAGAGACATGATTGAGCTTGCTCAATGTGTGTCCCAGCAGGTATATCCCTAGCCTTAAGCAGCATCCTACCGTCACCCAGAATGATGCCTCAATACAAACAGAAAATGATTGACTAACAATTGGCTTGGTTTCTGGTGTCATTCCAAAGGGATCCAGTACATGAAAGCCTGGGAGGACATGATTGACAGACCATGATGCCTTGGCCAGAGATGGTCTTCATCTGTTTCCCCAGGGCTTCAGGCTTCTGGCAAAGGCTCTTGCTTCCCCCATGGTGCCTTTTTTTAGGCAAAGTCATGAGCACAAAATTCCCAACATAAAAAATTCTTCTAAATGATATTTAAAGGTCACGCTGCTAAGTGCTAGGGGTCTTGCATGAAAGTGCATTCATTGCAAGCATTCCTTGCCCTGGAGGATGCTGACATTTCTGCAGTCACTGAAACCTGGTTCAAAGCTGCCGAGAGCACCCCAGTCTTACCAGGTTACTCATCCTACCATACTTTCAGACCCCAAACAGAGGGCTACAAAGCCAAAGAAGGTGGAGTTTCAATATTTATCAAAGACATACACACCTCCAAGCTGGTCAAACGGTATGACGCACAGGAGACGCTCCAAGTGCAGTTAAATGTTGACAAAACACCTATTCAAATCATAGCTAGTTATAGACCCCCAACCATGACTCAAGACACCCACTCCACCTATTTGGACTTACTTGAATCCATCAAGATTCAACCCTCTAACCTGATCCTGGGTGACCCATCCATAGAGTGGGAGACCTATTCTAGCCCACATATGAACGCCCAGAGATTCGTCGACTTTGTCAATGCCAATGCATTGGATCTGGTCAACACCCATACGAGAGGTGAAAAAACCCTGGACCTGATACTAACCAACATGAGTAGCCACCGTAGCACCCCTACAGTGTCATTCTCCTTGGTAAGATCTGACCATAAAGCGATCACCTTCAAAGTCACCATCTCCCCTGACCCCCCCCCCCCGTCAGGGTCAAACAAAAAAACTTTTCCAAAGCTGACTACAATCTCCTGAGAGCAGATATAAACAGCTTCTCCGCCACTGCCCCTTCAGTAGGAACTAGCACTAATGTCCAAGCTTACACCAAAAAAAATATATGAGCACCTACATAGCTGCATAGATTCAGTAGTACCTGACAGGACCAAATCATCCTCAAGGAAGCCAACAGACCAAAAACAAACTAAACAAACAAAAACGGCTCTAGCAAAATGATTCCGTAAAGTCCGCAATTGGTAAGTCATCAAAGCTGACTCTGTTATTTCAACCAACTTTAATAAATGCGGAAATCAACTGATTAAAACCACAACTGCAATAAATGTAAGCGCTTTCGTTTAACATAATATTAAACTTCATCAGACACCTGCCTTTTGTTATCCTGCAGTTTAAATAACAGCATGTTGGATCTGATTGGCTCTCAGCATACACACCCCCTTCATGCCAAAAATCTCCATTACGTTATTTTTAAAAATACTTTTTCCCCCCAACCAACATCATTTAAACAAACATTAAAACAATTTTTACTATACACAACATAATACCATGTTTTACAATTTCTTCCTTTGCAAACCTTTCAACTTTAAAATAGGCAGTATGGAACTATGTTCATTTATGCCTGCCCAACTATCAGCACTGAGTTTTACCTGCCATATCAATTCTTTCTTTTCTAAACATAACGTCCATGCAGTTCTTACAATAATTTCTACACTATTACCATATATTTGAATTGAACTGGATCATACACGTTTGGCAAAAGCATTATTAAGGTTCACTTTTTTTTTATACTATATTCATGCTCATGAATCCTCTGAATGAACTTCCTTTCCGTTTTGCCCACATAAAAACTTAGACAAAACGTGCACATTGCAATGTAAAACACTGCTTTAGTATTATAATTATATTTCTCCTTTAAATTATGTGCGAAACTGCCCTTTGACCACTGATCATTTTTGAGGGTTAGGATATAAGCTAGTAAAATGAAGGAAACTGTTAGAATAGTTATCTTTCCTATAAATGCATAAGACATATCCACCTTTTAGTTCTATCTTTGAGGATGCAAGCATCTGAATAAACCACAGATTTAAGAAAAGCTGCCATCTTAATTCTTTGTACTCTGGGCAAGCATTAATATCTTCTATAAAGTTAGAGACCTGTTCTAACACTAAAAAATTGAAACCAGCAAATTTTTCACAAACACAACTGTGTTTTACCAGCGCATTGTTCACATTCTTTGTTTTGTTCACATTTTTGTGCTCTCTGATGCAATCTGCTGGCCTTCTTGAGGTTTTCCCAATATAAAAATGACATTGCTTGCATATCCCAGACAGACATTTATGGATTGACAATTAAAACACCTGTTAATTCTAATATTAAAATTTTAATGTGCAAGAAAATATTCTTTGCAACATAAAATGTCATTACAATGTGTGCATCTACCACACCTATGCATTCCACAGTATTTGCTTTGCTAAAATCATTGGAGCCTTCCATCTCAAAATGCTGCTTTAACGCTTTAGCTCTTTAAAAACAAAACTTAGGGTTAACCCCAATAGATTATATAACTCTGAATTGCCCTGTATAATAAGCTAGTTGTTAGTTAACATTTTTTGTACTGCCTTCATATCTGAACAAATTGGTTTGGGAAATCTAAACTCTGTTACCATCTCTTTAGTCCTAACTTCCAAAGTAAACCCATATTTTAATATTGGCTGATATTTTTGCTGTTTTTACAAATTCTAAACATTCACCTACAAATACCTCAGAATAATATCGGTCTATGAACATACTTTTCAAATGCTGACATGCTATTGTGAATTTCTCCTCATTGCTAATAATTCGAGACAATCTTGTATATTGTCCTTTGATAATGTTTTTCTTCATGAATATGGGATGACTGCTACTGAAGTATAAATAGTTATTTCTGAAGCACACTCCAAATTATTACTTAACTGTTCTGAGGCACATTCTAGGATGTTAAAATTTTAGACAAACTCTAGCCATCCCAAGGGGCCCGGTCAGCTATATCATACAGACTCCAGAAGACAATCCAGAGCTCATCTAAACAATCCTGTCTTGGTTTGTGACTGACTGTGCAGTAGCCTGGTAAAATGTAAATTCAAATAAAAACTTCTCTTATTTGTAACCACTGTTTAGCACTATTTGTAGGAAGAAATGAATGGATAGCTTGTAGACAAGAATATTTACTTTGATTTATATTTTGCTGTTTTACCTTTAATGTTCATGGTTTATTGTTAGAAAGGGATAGGTAGACAGGAAAACTCTAGCTATCCCAAGAGGCCTAGTCAGCTATAAATTCACACAGACTGCAGGGAGAACAATCCAGAGCTTATCTAAACAATCTTGTCTTGGTTTATGATTTAGTGATCTTTACTGTTAAAAAAAAAGGAGCAACTAAGAGCAAGAGTGAGCATAAGGTACTGCGTGCATTCACTCATGATGTAAAGGAATGCCAGCTTGTGTGACTTTCACAACTTGTATGGTCAGAGTTTAATATTTAGTAGTATATTGTTTGTGTGTGAGTTTTCTTATAGAAGTTTATTTAAATTCTCTCTGAATTCTGTGGTATCTGTTTTTGATTATTCTTTTCAAATTCTTTATTTGCAGCTGAATATGGATTCTTTAAATGAGTATGCCTTTAATGATTTGCTAAAGCACAGCTATCTTGTACAGTGGACTAAATGCTATGTACATTTAAAAGCAACGCCTAATAGAACTGCTGATCTGTGTTCCTCAAAAGTTGATTTGCTTAGCATTACCTGTGGTAAATCTAGACTTACTGATGACAATTCCACATCTGTAATTGGCACAACTTGGAGAACTACTGTTACATATATTAATAAGCGGACTGATGAGATAAATAATGTTAGGCAAGGAGCAAACAGAATACATTTAGGAAAGGAAGTGTCTAATCTCTGTAAAGATCACTCAACCCCCTATTGAACAGGATAACACCACTGACAACTTAGGAATTCTGGAAACAAGTATTCAGCAATCTGAGAATTCAGAGCATATAGAAGAAAGTAAACACAACAAACAAGGGAAAAAAAGAAACTGATAAATATATGCAAAGCAAATAAAATACATTCTGAAAAGGACACTACTTGGTTAGGTAACATGCATATTACAGGGAATGACAACATTTTTCTATCTGAAAACCTTCAGCCTACAGAAATGGCATTGCTTTTCCAAAACAGAAGATAGAAAAAAGAAGCAGGAGACAGGTGAAAAGGAAGAAATCAAAATTTAACTTGGAAGGATTGAATAACATTACTGTAAGAAAAAAAGAAGAGAAAGAGAGACTTTTACAACATGTTTCAAGCTGTGGATGTACAATGCCAGCTAGATGAGAACTGCATGCTTGCAAATGTAATAGGAAACAAAAACAGTGAGATTAATATTAATAGATAGAGCACATATTACTGAATTAGAAGCTGAAGATTGTTCAGGTCTGGTTGCAAAAGATATTCTTGTAATTAGAGATTCAATTATTAGAGGAACGGATGCTTTTATCTGCAGAGAAGATAATGCGCATCGAATAGTGTTATGCTTGCCAGAAGCAAAAATACAGGATGTTTAACTACAGATGTGTTTTTACTCATGTTGGTACAAATGATCTTGTCTGCATGGACACTGACCGTTACTAGAGAACTTACAGCCTTCTTAGACAGCATAGCTTGCACAAGTAGTTACGGCAATATATTTAAGCGCTTTGTTTCATGTGTGCTTCATTTCCTTTGGATTGGATATTTAGGAAGGACAGTTTCTCTTTAAATTACTTGGGTTATGTTTTTAGGCCCCATTTCTAATGATTTTTTTGGGTATTTAATGCTGCTTTTGCGTATAAGTTTTATTCTGAAGATGTCCTGATTATAGCAGGACAAAAGTGCTTAATTATATTATTTGGACAATAAATATCTTGGTTTTAATTACGTAAAACTGTTTTTTCTCCAAAGTGTGTGCACTGCCATAACTGTTTTGCATTTTCTGGTTATTTGTTTTATTGGTGGTTTTCTCCCTATTGGATAGCATGTACAAGTGTTAGGATATATTTTTCACAAATCACATAATTAAAAAAAAGTGAGTCAGGTGATGGGAATGAGAAGATTTTTGGGGTAAATGCCTAGATGAAACAAATGTCTCATTTTAAAAAATAGAAATGTGTAGAGCATCCGAGCTTAATTTTGAGCACATGTGTTCTGACAGGATGGGATGCACTTGTCAAAATCAGGAAAGAGAAGCTGATAGCAAAGTGGTGCAGTGGATAGTGTTGTCTCACAAGAGGTTCCCTGGTTTGATTCTTGGCTGGAGTGCCTTCTGTGTGGAGTCTGAGTGTCCTCCCTGTGTTAGCGTGGGTTTCCTCTGATTTCCTCCCACATTCCAAAGACAAGCATTAGGTGGATTGGACACACTAGATTGGCCATAGATGCAAGTGTGCAAGTCAGTGTGTGGTGTGAATGAACTACCATGGCAGGACTAGCCACCAGGCAGTGTAAACCTTGGCTCTAGATGATTGTCACTGGTAAAGTGACATCCTGACTCCTTGTGCAAAAAATGGGGAAAAAGGAGGTGTGGATGGATTGACGGATTTTGCAATATTTGACAAATACAAGGCAGGATTTTTGCCAGGTCATAAATTTAACAGTTCACAGATAGCAACATTTGATGCATCTCTGATGGTTATTAATACTAGGAGTATTAATAATAAAGTTTTATTTATTTTACACTTGTTAACTGTGTTAGTCTGGCTGAGCACAGGCCCATTTTCAGCAGAGACCCGAGGAGAAAAGCTCCAGCAAAATAGTCAAAATTATATAGTTATACAATTTTTCACAAAATAGAGTATAACTTTAGTACATTAATCACAAAGTTGAGTAGATGAAAAACGGAGAAAGCAGCATGTAATAGTGAGACGCACAGTATTTTTGGTATGTTACATACAGTATATACAAAGTGGACTTGTACAACTAGTACAAGAGAAAGATTCATTGTTAGGCAAAAATGAAATACCATCTCCTGATTTGTAGCTTCCTTTTTGTTAAAGCATAAAGCATAAACTGCAAGAGGGTAATTCTGGAAAGTGAAGAGTGGTAGTTTCGGTTTAAATACGGTCTTGACAGGTGCATATCCATGACTTACAGAGGGAGCTCCTTAATTCTTTTTTGAAGCTGTTTGCGTTAGGGATGCTGCGTAAGGTGAGAGTGTTCTAGAAATGAGACAGAGTATTTATATAGAATTGTGCCAATTGTTTTGTTGGATTTGTATGTTTGTAGAAGGAATTTATCAGTACTTCGCAGTGCGTGTGGAGGGTTATAGTAAGTCACAATATTGGTGAGGGAGGGACGGGCAGGGGGTTTGTTAAGTAGACAATGAGTTAGTTGGAGCTGTCAGAGTTTGAGATAGTGGGGAAGTTCCAACTAGTGAAATTTTTTTTAGAGCAGTACAGTGGTGAGGGGTATTAGGTAGGTTATCTGCAAATTTATCAACCTTGTTGTAAGTCTGATCAAGTTTGGTAAGGAGAGAGGATCAGAGATTAGTAAGAAAGTACAGTTGTGTACACTTACCATAATTGTAGATGTTAGAGTCTATTCACTGTTGCAGTCGTTACATTTGGGTTATCTGCTTGCAGTAGCCCTCAGTCTGCCTGATTAACAAAGTCTTGGGTCCTGCGTCAGTTGCTGTCCCTTCTTCCATGACGTCAGGTAGTCAGGGGTATAAAACATGCAGCCGTTTTACATCAGTTTTTCTTGCCCCAAATGTCAGGGGCCCCACTAATGGGAAGTAATTAAATCTATAAATACAAGGATATACCTCAACAAAAAAAGCAAATACACCAAAAAGCTTTTAGAGCATAGTAAGTGAGAGTAGAGGTATAGCCAAAAGAAGAAAGGGGGCTGGAGGGAGGGTAACCAGGACTGCAACAGTGAATACACTCAAACATCTACATTTATGGTAAGTATACACAACTGTACTATGTTCTTCATGTTTCACTGTTGCAGTCATTACATTTGGGTAGATTCCCGAAGCTAAGGTTGGGAGGAGGAATTTAAATAGAATTAGGACCAGCTATAAGGCCCTGCAAGACTGCAGTGGCAAAACCAGCTCTGGATTTTGAGAAAATTGGCAAATGATAATGCTTGGTGAAAATATTTACAGAACTCCAGGTAGCAGCTTCTAGGATGTCCCTAGTAGGGACGCCCCTGAGAAAGGCTGTAGAGGTAGATGCAGCCCTGGCTGAATGGGGTCTGATGCCCTGCGGCATAGGTTTTCCATGGTGCTTATAGCAGAAATGAATGCAGTGGCCTATCCATTTTGAAATGGTTTGTTTTGAAACAGATTTCCTCTCTGTCCCTGCAACAAATGCCACCAGTAGTTGTTCAGATTTCCTTTGATGTTTAGTCCTGTCCAAGTAGAATCTAAGCTGTCTGTGCACATCTAAAGAGTGCAGTATCTATTCTCCTTTGTTCTGTGGGTTAGTAAAGAAGGTAGGCAAATGAATGAACTGATTAAGAGCCACACTGGATACCACCTTGGGCATGAAGGAGGGAATGGTTCTGAGGGGCACCCTGTCCATATGAAAGATTATGAAAGGTTCCACTGTCATAAGGGCCTGTAATTCAGATACCCTTCTTGCAGAAGTGATTGCTAAAAGGAAAGCTGTTTTCCAGGAAAGAAATTTTAAATTTGTAGTAGCAGCTGGCTCGAAAGGAGGAAGAGAGAGTTTCTCCAAGACAAAGTTAAGATCCCAAGCCGGAGTTAAGAGCTCTCCTGGATGGCCTTAAATTTTTGGTCCCTCTGTGGAACTGCTTGAGCAGTGGGTGAGAGAAGAGGGGAGGCTCTGTGCTATAATGAGCTGAAATGGCTGAGGCATGAATTTTGATGGAGGAAAAAGACAATCCCTTATGAAGCATCTCAGTCAAGTATTGTAGAATCTGAGGTAAATTGGGCACTGTTGCGTTCATTCTTTGAGATTGGTTCCAGGCACAGAATCTTTTTCATTTTTCAGCATAAGATTTTCTAGTACTAGGCCTCCTTGCCTCTAAAATGATATCCATCACTGACTTACTGAGGGATGGTGAAGGAGAGATATGGTAATTAGCCAGGCTGCTAGGTTCAGGGTTTGCAGCTGAGGGTGCAGAATCTGGTTCTCCTGCTGAAGCAACAGGGAAGGAATCTGAAGCAGGTGCCATGGAGCCAAGCGTGACACACTGCGCAAGAGTGGGTACCAGTGTTGGTGAAGCCAGTCTGGTGCAATTAAAATAGTCCTTGGCTTGTCCTGTTTGATCTTTAGTAGTACCTTGGAGAGCAGAGGTAGAGGAGGAAAAGCATAAACTGATGGGTTTTTCCAGCTGAAGGATAGAGCATCCACTTTCCAAGCTAGCTTGTGGGGAATCCTTGTGCAAAATTTGTCCAGTTGATGGTTCTGGGGGAGGCAAACAGGTCTATACCTGGGCTCCCCCATTTGCTTGTCAACATGTTGAAAATCCTTGGTTCCAGTTTCTACTCGTGTGGGTCCATGAGGTTTCTGCTTAGTCCGTCTGCCAGTGTATTTAGTTTTCCTGGCAGGGATTGAGCTTGTAGATTCACTTGGTAGCTCAAGGCTGTGTTCTGCAATGCCATGGCTAGTCTGCAGAGAGGGTAAGAATGTGTACCCCCCCTGCTTGTTTATGTACCACATGACAGTGGTGTTGTCCGTCTTTAACATTAGTTGTCCTGGAAGAATGTGGTCCTTGAAGGCTGTCAGAGCATTCTGTACAACTAACATTTCCTTTTGATTTATGTGCAGGTGCATTTGACTTGGGCACCATTTGCCCTGAATGCACTTCCCTGGCAGGTGAGCCACCCATGCATAGTCTGATGAGTCTGTTAAGATTTGGGCGGCAGGGCTGTAATGTGAATGGTAGTCACCTGTTTTGGTGGCAGGCTTCTGCCCACCAAAGGAACTCTAGGCGTAGGCAAGGTATGATAGGAATCCTTGCTTCTAGACCCTGTGAATGTTGACACCATAGGCTTTTGAGATACCATTGTAGTTTCCTCATATGCATCCTTGCATATGGAATTAGAAGAATGCAGGAGGCCATGAACCCCAAGGCTTGCAGTATTTGCCTTGCAGATAGCTGGGTTTTTATGGCCACTTGTTTGAAGTAAGTTGTCAAATGAATCCGTTTCTCTGGCGTGAGGAAAGCCATCTAGGAAGTTGTATTCAAGCTTGCTCCCAGGAATATAATTTGTTGGCAGGGTACCAGGTGGGATTTCTCTTTGTTTATCCCCAGACAAGTCAGTACCCTTTGAACAAAGGCCAGATGATTCAAAAGAATGTCCTTGCTTTCTGCCTGAATTAGACAATCATCCAGATATGGGTATATTTGAATATTTCTTTGCCTGCAAAATGCAATGACTGGAGCTAGGCACTTTGTGAATACCCTGGGTGCAGTAGATAAGCCAAAGGACAGTGCAGAGAACTGATAGTGCATGTAGCCTGATTTAAAGCATAGGTATCTTCTTGTAAGACTCCCTGATAGGGATGTGCAGGTATGCTTCTTTTAAGTCTAGTGTTGCCAACCATGCATCCTTGCCTAGCATAGGAAGCAGCTGGTGAAGAGTCAGCATTTTGAATTTTGGAATCACCAGAAAGGTGTTTAGAATACAAAGGTCCAGGATAGGACGCCAGGTATTGCCTTTTCTGGGTACCAGGAAAAGTCTCGAATAGACACCTTGTCCCTTTTTCTCTTCTGGTACCAACTGAATAGCTCCCATGTTTAAGTAGAGAGAGTACTTGATTTTGGGCCTCTGCCCACAAATTTGAGGGTAGATCTGGCCACCTGCTTGGTGTTGGTAACATGTGGAAATGAAATCTGTATCCTTGGGACACTATATTTAAAACCCATTTGTCCTGGGTAATGAGTTCCCAATTTTTGGCCTGCAGACCAATCTTTCCGCCTAAAGGAGCATTCAGTTGAGAAGTGCTTAGAAGTTTTAAAAGCAAGTCATTGAGACAGTTTTCCATGGGGGGGGGGTCTTACTACTCCAAGGTTTGGGTGCAGAAACCCCCCACTGCCTAGTCTTGTGTGTCCCTTGGGACTAAAACCTGGGGTTTCTGCTGTGTCTGGGTTTGGCTTGAGAAGACCTGGAAGGGGCTGGAAAGGACCAATTTTTAGAGGGCCAGTGCCTACTAAATCTAGGAGGCTGAACTTGTAAGAAATCTTTAACAGTTTGCATAGATTTAGCTTTATCTTCCATCTTTTTAAGAACTTCCTCAGCCTTGTTGCCAAACAGGCGGTCCAGATTTAAGGGAGCATCCAACAATTTAGTTTTAACATGATCAGGCAAACCTTGCTCCTTAAGCCAAGCATGCCTTCTGAGCACAGACCCAGTAAGAGCAGCCCTGCAAGAGCCCTCTAATGAATCAAATCCACACTGCAAAGTAAGTTTTCCAACCTGTTCAGCAGAATGTATTAAATCCTGTAATTCTTTATTTTCAGCACAGTCAGGAATTAACATAATTTTCTGTTTAAGCAATCCAATAACAAGTTGTTGATACTTTAACATATGAAACTGGCAGTTTAAAGCCCTAATGGCCAAGGTTGCAGAAGTGTAAACTTTCTTACCCCATCTATCCAGCACACTGGAGTCTCTATCAGAGGGGGTAGGATTTTTAGCAGTAGAAGCCTTAATGCCCTTAGTCTCTGGAGCCGCAATAGGATTTTTAAAAAGGAACTTGTGAGAATCAAGAACCCTGTAACAGCTGTCAGGTTTTCTGGGAGCAGGAGGTAAAGAATTAGGGGGCCAAACTAGATTTTGAAAAGGCATCATCAACAATGTATAGTACAGGAGGTATAGCTAAAGGCCTATGCTGAGGCAGGAGTAAGAAATCCCTAAGCCTCTTTTTTGAATCAGAAAAACCCTGGCTTTCCCAGTGGAAATGCTTCCTTAGAGTATGCAAGGTCTCACCAAAAGAAAAATCCTCTGGAGAGGAAGCAGAGGGAATAGAGTCCTCTGCATCAGAATCCTCATAAGTAGATAAGGGCAACTCCAGATCATCAGAAGAATCAGAAAAATCAGAACCCTGTTCAGAAGATTCATAAACAACTTCAGTCCTAGGTCTCTTAGAAGGGGGAGGTTGGCTTCCCCTGATTAGAGTTATAAAATCTTCAGCCATTCTTATTTGTTTTTTTAGGCATAGAGGCCTGAGCATGCGACCTGGGCGTTGGTTTCTTAGGCATGGTTTGAGATTTTGGCCTAAATGAAGGAGGCGTCGGTTTAATATGCAAGTCCGTAGCCCTGAATACATCCTCAGAAGCCGGTGCTTGCACAGTGGCTCCAGACCCATCCAAGGTAGAGACATCCGCAGGTTCCACAGTTGAAGCATCTCGCAGCATACCAGACTCCGAATGGGTCTCAGTAGAGGCCTGCGAGTCAGAAGTAGCGGGTATCAGGGGCTGCGAAAGCACCTCACTGAGTACCGGCGAACTGGCGACTGGCTTAGGAGAAGCGTCTTCAGCAGCTTTGGACCCTGACGGCCTGTCTTTATCTTTGCGTTTTTTCAGAATCCTGGTAGTCGGATGGCTAACAGACGACATTTCTGGATAATTAAACCGAGAACCGAAATATTTAGAAGCGAAAATATACAGACGATGGATAGTGTGCTGATTAAATAAAGCACAAGGTACGTCGTGGTCAGGGCCTAGGCAAGGAATACAGTACGAATGAAAATCTTTGTGAGTTACTTGCTTTCCACAAGTAATGCAATTATTAACTTTACTGACATCAGTAAGGAGCAAGAAAAAGTTTGCCCAACAAGGTACTTAGCTTTAGTTGAAGACTTCGACTCAAACTCAAAAACGAAAATTTCAGGAGTCGGACGACCGGCACTTGCGAACTGCTTCGGTTTCAGGAACCGCACGGCAAGAAAGACTGATGTAATGGCGTTGGCTGCATGTTTTATACACCTGATGTCATGGAAGAAGGGACAGCAACCGACGCAGGACCCAAGGCTTTGTTAATCAGGCCGACTGAGGACTACTGCAAGCAGATAACCCAAATGTAATGACTGCAACAGTGAAACACGAAGAACATCTGGAGCTGCATAGAGAAGGGTTGGAAGTAAACAGACTTGGGCCAAGGAGGGTTGAGAGTCAGCAGTTATGAATTTCTTGTTCCAATATAGAAGATCTAGTTTTTGGTTTGTTTTTTTCTGTTGGACTGCTATATCTGTAGATCAAATTTTAGCTGATCGTCAATGGTCATTCCAAGTAGTTTTGTGTGATGTTCTGTTGTAATGATAGTGTTGTTAGAAGAGGAAATTGTGAAAGATTGTTTGAGATGGTCACTTGATGTACGATGAAAGAGGAGAAGTATAGTCTTTTTTGGATTCAAAATGAGTTGATTATTAGTTAGCCAATTTTCTGCAGAAAGGAAGGATTCTTGAGTGAGTGATTGAAGTTGTGACTGAGTCAGCGGTGGTGGTAAGTGTGGAGTCGTCAGCGTATTGTATAAGGGTAGCGTGAGATGTTGAGGTATAGAGGCCACTGGTGAAGATGTTAAAAAGAATAGGTCCAAGGATGGAGCCTTGGGGAATACCTGTATGACTGGGTAGGAATGTAGAGGAGGAAGACTGCCATCTGACTGATTGTGGCCTGTTTGTTAGATAGCTGGAGAACCATTTGAGGGTGGTGGGAGAGAGATGTAGGCTGGTAAGTTTGGCTAGAAGTATGGAGTGGGTTACAGTGTTAAATGCTTTTGATAGGTCTAAGAAAAGACTTGAAACTAGTTTGTTATCACGAGCCTCGGCAATAGTGTGAGTGAAAGATAGAAGGGCTGTGGAGGTGCTATGGTTAAGGCGAAAGCCGTGTTGAGTAGGAGTGAGGAGATTATTATGGATAATAAATTTGAACATTTGGGAATGAATACATTCTTCAAGGATTTTAGATAGGGGGGAAAGGCTAGCAATGGGTCTATAGTTGGAGGTATCAGTGGAGTTGCGACCTTTGTGAAGGGGTATTATGAATAAATATTTCCAGATGTCAGGTACAGTGGCTTCTTTAATGGATCTATTTATGAGTATAGAGACTCTGTAAGCTATAGATAAGGCTGCTAGCTTAAGATACAGAGAAGGCAAATTGTCAGCAGAAGGAGAAAGTACAGTTGTATACCTACCATAAATGTAGATGTTCGAATGTATTCACTGTTGCAGTCATTCCTCTTGGGTTATCTTGCTGGCAGGTTACCCGTAGTCGGCCCGATTCCAAAGTCTAGGTCCGGCGTCGGTTGCTGTCGCCTCTTCCCTGACGTCAGTGTGCCAGGGGTATAAAAGCAGCAGCCAACACCATTTTCTTCAGTTTTTCTTGCCCCAGATGTCAGGTGCCCCTATATTGGAAGGCTGAAAGAATATGCCAATAAAAATACAAGTACAAAAATAACATGTCCTTCATCTACAAGCAAATACACCAAAAAAGTAGTATAGGATAGAGAAGTGTAGATAAGTCCCACAAAGGAAAGGGGGGGATGGTGGGTGGGTAACCTGGACTGCAACAGTGAATACACTCTAACATCTACATTTATAGTAGGTACACAACTGTACTATGTTCGTGTTTCACTGTTGCAGTCATTACTCTTGGGTTGAATCCCAAAGCTGAGGTAGGGTGGCTGGTCTAAATAGGATTTGGAGAGGCTATGAGGCCCTGCAGAACTGCAGTGGCAAAGCCTGCCCTGGACTTAGAATAGAGAGGTAAATGGTAGTGCTTTTTGAAAGTGTGCACTGAACTCCAAGTTGCAGCCTCTAAGATATCTTTGGTTGGTACTCCTCTGAGGAAGGCTGCTGAAGTGGCTGCTGCTCTGGTGGAATGAGGCCTAATGTCCTTAGGCACTGATTTGCCATGTTGTAAATAGCAGAAATAGATGCAATGGCCTATCCATTTAGAAATAGTCTGTTTTGAGATAGCCTTTCCCTGTGAACCTGCAGCATACGACACCAAAAGTTGTTCAGTTTTTCTGAAAACTTTACTTCTGTCCAAGTAGAATCTCAGCTGCCTGTGTATGTCCAAAGAATGCAGAATTTTCTCACCCTTGTTCTGTGGATTAGGATAAAAAGTTGGCAAGTGAATGGTTTGGTTAAGGGCCACACTGGACACCACCTTAGGCATAAATATAGGGTTTGTCATCAGGGAAACCCTGTCTGGATGGAAAATGATGAAAGGTTCCACAGCCATGAGTGCTTGTAGCTCTGAGACTCGTCTTGCAGAGGTTATTGCTAGGAGCGGAGCAGAGCTGTTTTCCAAGATAAGAATTTTATATCTGCTGTTGATGCTGGCTCGAAGGGAGGCAGTGTGAGTTTTTCCAAAACATAATTGAGGTCCCAGGCTGGAATTGGTGCTCTCCTTGGAGGCCTAATGTTTTTGGCTCCTCTGAGGTACTGCTTTAGTAAAGGATGAGAAAAGATAGGTGGTTCCGCATTGTAATGGGCTGAAATGGCAGAGGCATGAATCTTAATAGATGAGAAGGAAAGGCCTTTGTTTAGCATCTCAGGTATTGTAAAATCTGAGGGATATTTGGCACACTCTTGTCTATGCCTTGTTCCTGGTTCCAAGCAGAGAATCTCTCTCCATTTTTCTGCATAAGATTTTCTGGTACTGGGCCTTCTGGCCTCCAAGATAACGTCCATAACAGCTTTTGTAAGTGGAGTGCTCTGAATGGTTACTTTATCCGCCATGCTGCCAGATTTAAGGTCCTGAGTTGGCTGTGCAGGATCTGACTGTTTTGTTGGGTCAGCAATTGAGAAATTTGAGGCAATATCCATGCTGGACCTTGAGACAAGCTCTTCAGAATTGGGTACCAGTGCTGGCGTGGCCAGTCTGGTGCAATCAGTATCATGTTTGGCTTCTCTTGTCTGACCTTTAGGAGTACCCTGGGAAGAAGAGGCAAAGGGGGGAAAGCATATACTGTTAGATTTTTCCAGCTGAAGGATAGGGCGTCCACTTTCCATGCTTGTTTGTGATAAATCCTTGTGCAAAATCTTTGCAATTGGCAGCTGTGAGGGGAGGCAAATAGATCTATGTCTGGGCGTCCCCATCTCCTCGTTATGTTGAAGACTTGTGGATCCAGTTTCCATTCGTGGGGATCCATGAGGTTTCTGCTTAGTTCGTCTGCCAGAGTATTTGTTTTTCCTGGCAGGAATTGTGCTTGCAGGTGAACTTGAAAAGTCAATGCAGTGTCCCATAAAGTCATTGCTCATCTGCAAAGGGGGTAGGAATGTGTACTTCCCTGCTTGTTTATGTACCGCATGACAGTAGTGTTGTCCGTCTTATCGGTAGTTGTCCTGGATGAAGCAGGTCCTTGAAAGCTGTCAGGGCATTTTGAACAGCTAGCATCTCTTTTTGATTGATGTGAAGATGCATTTGGTTTGCAGGCCATGTGCCCTGAATGCATTTTCCTGCCATATGGGCCCCGCAGGCATAGTCCGATGCATCCATTGTCAGTGTCTGTCTGGCTGTGGGTAACCTGAATGGCAGACCCTTGTTGTGGCGAGAGGCTTTTGCCCACCATCGAAACTCCTGTTGCAGGCAGGGAATGAGTGCAATTACTGTCTCCAGGCTGTGGCAATGTTGAGTCCAAACACTTTTAGATACCATTGTAGTTTCCTCATATGCAGTTTGGCATATGGAATTAGTAGAATGCAGGATGCCATGAAACCCAAGGCCTGCAGGATTTTCCTTGCAGATAGGTGGGTTTTTGTTGCCAATGTCTTGAAGTAAGTAGTCAGATGCTTTTGTTTGTCTGGCGTGAGATAAGCCATCTAGGTAGTTGTGTTTAAGCTTGCACCCAGGAATATTATCTCTTGACAGGGCACTAGTTTTGATTTCTTTTCGTTTACTGTGTACCCTAGGCCAATTAGTAATCTCTTTACAAACGCCAGATGCTTTAGAAGAATGTCTCTGTTCTCTGCTTGAATTAGGCAGTCGTCCAAGTAGGGATATATTTGAATTCCTCTGTCTGCAAAACGCAATTACTGGTGCCAGGCATTTTGTGAAGACCCTGGGCGCAGTAGATAAGCCAAAGGGCAGTGCAGAGAATTGGTAATGCATTGAGCCAGCTATGAATCTGAGGTATCTTCTGCAAGATTGTCTGATTGGGACATGCAGGTATGCCTCTTTTAGGTCCAAGGTTACGAGCCAAGCCTTGTTGCCCAGCATGGGCAGTAGCTGCTGTAGAGTCATCATCTTGCATTTTGGAACTTCCAGAAATGTATTTAGTATAGACAGGTCCAGTATTAGTTTCCAGGTTTTGTCCTTTCTGAGTACTAGAAGGTGTCTGGAGTAAAATCCTTCCCCCTGTTCTTGTTGTGGTACTTGCTGAATGGCCCTCATGTCCATGAGGGCTGTAATTTGTTTTTGTGCCTCTGCCCATTGATTGTGTGGCAGGTCTGGCATACCTTTGTGTGGAAATGGAACCTGTAACCTTGGGACACTATGTTCAGAACCCATTTGTCTTGGGTAATCCTTTGCCAATTTGAAGAAAAAAGTGCTAGTTTTCCCCCTAAGGGGGCTGCCATTAGAGAAGTGCTTGGATTTGGTAGAGGAAAGTCATTGGGACTGTTTCCTGTAAGGTTGTGATTTGTCTTCTCTGCTCTTGGAGGCAGTAGCACCCCATTGTTTAGGCCTGTATGAGCCTTGGGGCTGACCTCTGCCTCTGAGACGCCTGTATCTGCCTCTTTGTGGTCTGACATGAAAGGACCAATTTTTTGAAGGCCAGTTTCTGCTAAATCTGGGTGGTTGTACCTGTAAGAAATCCTTGACTGTCTGCATGGATTTTGGGGGGGGGTTTCCCTCAAAAACCTAAAAAAACTAAAAAGGAAAAAAAAACCCCGGGCCCCGAAAAATTTTTTTGGCCGATTTTTTTGGGCTTAGGGAGGGGAAGGGGGGGGCCCGGGGTTTTTTCCCCCTTCCCCGGGGGCCAGGGCTTTGGACCCTTTCCCCGGCCCTTTTTTTGGGGTGTCTTTAAAACCCCCCTTTGGGGGCGTTTTCCCCGGGGGGAACCCTTTTTTTTGGGTAGTCGGATGGCTAACAGACGACATTTCTGGATAATTAAACCGAGAACCGAAATATTTAGAAGCGAAAATATACAGACGATGGATAGTGTGCTGCTTAAATAAAGCACAAGGTGCAAGTGGTCAGGGCCTAGGCAAGGAATACAGTACGAATGAAAATCTTTGTGAGTTACTTGCTTTCCACAAGTAATGCAATTATTAACTTTACTGACATCAGTAAGGAGCAAGAAAAAGTTTGCCCAACAAGGTACTTAGCTTTAGTTGAAGACTTCGACTCAAATTCAAAAACGAAAATTTCAGGAGTCGGATGACCGGCACTTGCGAACTGCTTCGGTTTCAGGAACCACACGGCAAGAAAGACGGATGTAATGGCGTTGGCTGCATGTTTTATACACCTGACGTCATGGAAGAAGGGACAGCAACAGACGCAGGACCCAAGGCTTTGTTAATCAGGCCGACTGAGGGCTATTGCAAGCAGATAACCCAAATGTAATGACTGCAACAGTGAAACACGAAGAACATCTGGAGCTGCATAGAGAAGGGTTGGAAGTAAACAGACTTGGGCCAAGGAGGGTTGAGAGTCAGCAGTTATGAATTTCTTGTTCCAATATAGAAGATCTAGTTTTTGGTTTGTTTTTTTCTGTTGGACTGCTATATCTGTAGATCAAATTTTAGCTAATCGTCAATGGTCATTCCAAGTAGTTTGTGTGATGTTCTGTTGTAATGATAGTGTTGTTAGAAGAGGAAATTGTGAAAGATTGTTTGAGATGGTCACTTGATGTACGATGAAAGAGGAAAAGTATAGTCTTTTTTGGATTCAAAATGAGCTGATTATTAGTTAGCCAATTTTCTGCAGAAAGGAAGGATTCTTGAGTGAGTGATTGAAGTTGTGACTGAGTCAGCGGTGGTGGTAAGTGTGGAGTTGTCAGCGTATTGTATAAGGGTAGCGTGAGATGTTGAGGTATAGAGGCCACTGGTGAAGATGTTAAAAAGAATAGGTCCAAGGATGGAGCCCTGGGGAATACCTGTATGACTGGGTAGGAATGTAGAGGAGGAAGACTGCCATCTGACTGATTGTGGCCTGTTTGTTAGATAGCTGGAGAACCATTTGAGGGTGGTGGGAGAGAGATGTAGGCTGGTAAGTTTGGCTAGAAGTATGGAGTGGATTACAGTGTTAAATGCTTTTGATAGGTCTAAGAAAAGACTTGAAACTAGTTTGTTATCACGAGCCTCGGCAATAGTGTGAGTGAAAGATAGAAGGGCTGTGGAGGTGCTATGGTTAAGGCGAAAGCCGTGTTGAGTAGGAGTGAGGAGATTATTATGGATAATAAATTTGAACATTTGGGAATGAATACATTCTTCAAGGATTTTAGATAGGGGGAAAAGGCTAGCAATGGGTCTATAGTTGGAGGTATCAGTGGAGTTGCGACCTTTGTGAAGGGGCATTATGAAAAAATATTTCCAGATGTCAGGTACAGTGGCTTCTTTAATGGATCTATTTATGAGTATAGAGACTCTGTAAGCTATAGATGAGGCTGCTAGCTTAAGATAGAGAGAAGGCAGATTGTCAGCAGAAGGAGAAAGTACAGTTGTATATCTACCATAAATGTAGATGTTCGAACGTATTCACTGTTGCAGTCATTCCTCTTGGGTTATCCTGCTGGCAGGTTACCCGTAGTCGGCCCGATTCCAAAGTCTAGGTCCGGCGTCGGTTGCTGTCGCCTCTTCCCTGACGTCAGTGTGCCAGGGGTATAAAAGCAGCAGCCAACACCATTTTCTTCAGTTTTTCTTGCCCCAGATGTCAGGTGCCCCTATATTGGAAGGCTGAAAGAATATGCCAATAAAAATACAAGTACAAAAATAACATGTCCTTCATCTACAAGCAAATACACCAAAAAAGTAGTATAGGATAGAGAAGTGTAGATAAGTCCCACAAAGGAAAGGGGGGGATGGTGGGTGGGTAATTTGACTGCAACAGTGAATACACTCGAACATCTACATTTATAGTAGGTACACAACTGTACTATGTTCGTGTTTCACTGTTGCAGTCATTACTCTTGGGTTGAATCCCAAAGCTGAGGTAGGGTGGCTGGTCTAAATAGGATTTGGAGAGGCTATGAGGCCCTGCAGAACTGCAGTGGCAAAGCCTGCCCTGGACTTAGAATAGAGAGGTAAATGGTAGTGCTTTTTGAAAGTGTGCACTGAACTCCAAGTTGCAGCCTCTAAGATATCTTTGGTTGGTACTCCTCTGAGGAAGGCTGCTGAAGTGGCTGCTGCTCTGGTGGAATGAGGCCTAATGTCCTTAGGCACTGATTTGCCATGTTGTAAATAGCAGAAATAGATGCAATGGCCTATCCATTTAGAAATAGTCTGTTTTGAGATAGCCTTTCCCTGTGAACCTGCAGCATATGACACCAAAAGTTGTTCAGTTTTTCTGAAAACTTTACTTCTGTCCAAGTAGAATCTCAGCTGCCTGTGTATGTCCAAAGAATGCAGAATTTTCTCACCTTTGTTCTGTGGATTAGGATAAAAAGTTGGCAAGTGAATGGTTTGGTTAAGGGCCACACTGGACACCACCTTAGGCATAAATGTAGGGTTTGTCATCAGGGAAACCCTGTCTGGATGGAAAATGATGAAAGGTTCCACAGCCATGAGTGCTTGTAGCTCTGAGACTCGTCTTGCAGAGGTTATTGCTAGGAGCGGAGCAGAGCTGTTTTCCAAGATAAGAATTTTATATCTGCTGTTGATGCTGGCTCGAAGGGAGGCAGTGTGAGTTTTTCCAAAACATAATTGAGGTCCCAGGACAGAATTGGTGCTCTCCTTGGAGGCCTAATGTTTTTGGCTCCTCGGAGGTGCTGCTTTAGTAAAGGATGAGAAAAGATAGGTGGTTCCGCATTGTAATGGGCTGAAATAGCAGAGGCATGAATCTTAACAGATGAGAAGGAAAGGCCTTTGTTTAGCATCTCAGGTATTGTAAAATCTGAGGGATATTTGGCACACTCTTGTCTATGTCTTGTTCCTGGTTCCAAGCAGAGAATCTCTTCCATTTTTCTGCATAAGATTTTCTGGTACTGGGCCTTCTGGCCTCCAAGATAACGTCCATAACAGCTTTTGTAAGTGGAGTGCTCTGAATGGTTACTTTATCCGCCATGCTGCCAGATTTAAGGTCCTGAGTTGGCTGTGCAGGATCTGACTGTTTTGTTGGGTCAGCAATTGAGAAATCTGAGGCAATATCCATGCTGGACCTTGAGACCAGCTCTTCAGAATTGGATACCAGTGCTGGCGTGGCCAATCTGGTGCAATCAGTATCATGTTTGGCTTCTCTTGTCTGACCTTTAGGAGTACCCTGGGAAGAAGAGGCAAAGGGGGGAAAGCATATACTGTTAGATTTTTCCAGCTGAAGGATAGGGCGTCCACTTTCCATTCTTGTTTGTGATAAATACTTGTGCAAAATCTTTGCAATTGGCAGTTGTGAGGGGAGGCAAATAGATCTATGTCTGGGCGTCCCCATTTCCTTGTTATGTTGAAGACTTGTGGATCCAGTTTCCATTCATGGGGATCCATGAGGCTTCTGCTTAGTTTGTCTGCCAGAGTATTTGTTTTTCCTGGCAGGAATTGTGCTTGCAGGTGAACTTGAAAAGTCAATGCCATGTCCCATACAGTCATTGCTCGTCTGCAAAGGGGGTAGGAATGTGTACTTCCCTGCTTGTTTATGTACCGCATGACAGTAGTGTTGTCTGTCTTATCGGTAGTTGTCCTGGATGAAGCAGGTCCTTGAAAGCTCAGGGCATTTTGAACAGCTAGCATCTCTTTTTGATTGATGTGAAGATGCATTTGGTTTGCAGGCCATGTGCCCTGAATGCATTTTCCTGCCATATGGGCCCCGCAGGCATAGTCCGATGCATCCATTGTCAGTGTGTCTGGCTGTGGGTAACCTGAATGGCAGACCCTTGTTGTGGCGAGAGGCTTTTGCCCACCATCGAAACTCCTGTTGCATGCAGGGAATGAGTGCAATTACTGTCTCCAGGCTGTGGCAATGCTGAGACCAAACACTTTTAGATACCATTGTAGTTTCCTCATATGCAGTTTGGCATATGGAATTAGTAGAATGCAGGATGCCATGAAACCCAAGGCCTGCAGGATTTTCCTTGCAGATAGGTGGGTTTTTGTTGCCAATATCTTGAAGTAAGTAGTCAGATGCTTTTGTTTGTCTGGCGTGAGATAAGCCATCTAGGTAGTTGTGTTTAAGCTTGCACCCAGGAATATTATCTCTTGACAGGGCACTAGTTTTGATTTCTTTTCGTTTACTGTGTACCCTAGGCCAATTAGTAATCTCTTTACAAACGCCAGATGCTTTAGAAGAATGTCTCTGTTCTCTGCTTGAATTAGGCAGTCGTCCAAGTAGGGATATATTTGAATTCCTCTGTCTGCAAAACGCAATTACTGGTGCCAGGCATTTTGTGAAGACCCTGGGCGCAGTAGATAAGCCAAAGGGCAGTGCAGAGAATTGGTAATGCAGTGAGCCAGCTATGAATCTGAGGTATCTTCTGCAAGATTGTCTGATTGGGACATGCAGGTATGCCTCTTTTAGGTCCAAGGTTACGAGCCAAGCCTTGTTGCCCAGCATGGGCAGTAGCTGCTGTAGAGTCATCATCTTGAATTTTGGAACTTCCAGAAATGTATTTAGTATAGACAGGTCCAGTATTAGTTTCCAGGTTTTGTCCTTTCTGGGTACTAGAAGGTGTCTGGAGTTAAATCCTTGCCCCTGTTCTTGTTGTGGTACTTGCTGAATGGCCCTCATGTCCATGAGGGCTGTAATTTGTTTTTGTGCCTCTGCCCATTGATTGTGTGGCAGGTCTGGCATACCTTTTGACCTTGGCAGAGTGTGGAAATAGAACCTGTAGCCTTGGGACGCTATGTTCAGAACCCATTTGTCTTGGGTAATCCTTTGCCAATTTGAAGAAAAAAGTGCTAGTTTTCCCCCTAAGGGGGCTGCCATTAGAGAAGTGCTTGGATTTGGTAGAGGAAAGTCATTGGGACTGTTTCCTGTAAGGTTGTGATTTGTCTTCTCCGCTCTTGGAGGTAGTAGCACCCCATTGTTTAGGCCTGTATGAGCCTTGGGGCTGACCTCTGCCTCTGAGACGCCTGTATCTGCCTCTTTGTGGTCTGTCTGAGACGAAAGGACCAATTTTTTGAAGGCCAGTTTCTGCTAAATCTGGGTGGTTGTACCTGTAAGAAATCCTTGACCGTCTGCATGGATTTTGCTTTATCCTCTGTTTTTTTCAGTACTACTTCTGCTTTAGTACCAAACAAAGTATCATGCTGTAATGGTGCATCTAATAATTTTGCTTCAACATGATCAGGCAGATCTTGTTCCTTTAACCAAGCATGCCTTCTAATAACAGAACCCAACAGCAGCCCTGCAGGAGGCCTCCAGTGAATCATAACCACATTGCAAAGTGTGCTTTCCCACTTGTTCAGCTGCATGCAGTATTTCCTGTAATTCCTTGTTTTCTGAACATTCAGTATTTGTCAACATTTTCTGTTTAAGCTGTGACATTAAATATGGCTGATATTTAAGCATAAGAAACTGACAATTTAAGGCCCTTACAGCCAGGGTAGCAGAAGTGTAGACTTTTTCCCCCCATCTGTCTAGAGCCCTGGAATCCCTATCAGAGGGGACAGGGTTTTTTGCAGTGGAAGCTTTAACCCCCTTGGGGCCTTGAGATATAGTTTCTGGGTCAGCAGTGGGGTTTTTATACAGGAATTTATGAGAATATGGAACCCTATAATATCTGTCTGGCTTAGCAGGTGCAGGGGGGAGAGAGTCAGGGGACAGGCTTGACTCTGTGAATACATCGTCCACAATGTCTAGTACAGGTGGAATAGCTAGGGGTCTGTGCTGGGGAAGAAGCAGAAAATCTCGGAGCCTTTTCTTAGATTCAGAATAATGGTTAAAGTAATAACAGATTATATGGAACCAAAACAGTCACTGTGTAAAACTAATTGGAGTGATGTGTTCTGTGGAAAAACTGCAGAAGGAATCTGGAAAGTTTTGAAAAAGAAATTGTTTGAAAACAAAAAAATGTGCAAAGATCATTTTTAAAGGTGTGAGATGCCCTTTTCATTTCTAACAAAAAAGTGCTTGCATGCATCTTTATGGACATGTGTTCGTATAGAAAGAAAAGAACTTTTAAATACTACTTCCAAACGTGGAAGACTAAATGTAGTAAACCATGTTTATAGTATTAATATTCATAGGAGATAAGGGAGTGGTTACATCATCCTGGGTACAGCTCTAATAATGCTAGATTAGCATAGGTAAGTAATTGTAATTCAGTGATGCAATTGTCAAACTGGTACATTAACAGTCTGTAAAAAAAAAAGCGAATGATATAGTTTTCTGCCAAACTGTTAATTTAACAATTTGATAATTACTCGGATACTGAAATAAAATTAGATTATACTGAAAAAGAACCATGGAAACTGGATCCAAACAAAGCACACAGAGGAGACAGAATTAGTAATAATGACCTGGGAACACTTCAGGAAGAACTTACTGTACAATTATATCCATTTTACTAGGTTGTATAAATATGGGGAAATTCCTAAAGATTGGAGACATGTACTTCTTCAACCTGATTTTAAGGGAAAGGGGAGCAGGACAAACCCAGAGTCATGCAGATCCTTAAGTTTACTTTCAAGTTGTGGAAAAATAATGGAGAAGGTAATACTGGTTAATTTGTCAGAAGTGAAATGTTTATTACTAGAAAAAAAGATCTATTACCACTTGTAACATGATATTCTGTGCCATATGATAACAGCTATAAATGAAACAATGTGCTGTTATGTCATTCATATTGATTTAACTTAAGCATTTGACAGGGTAGTAAACAAAACACTGATCAATACATCAGAGCTAGGTATTGATGCACTGCTGATAAGATGGATATCTCCATGGCTTACAAATAGGACATGGCAAGCATCATACAGCAACTAGACAGGTGAATTTTAAGGCTACAGTCACAGTGTCCTACAGAGCTCTATCCTACACCCATGCTTGTTTAGATTGCATCTTTCAGATCTGCATTCATCTGAGGTGTTATACAGTCTGTATACATGTGACTTGAAATTGGGTAAACCGGTTACATGCACTACAGATGGGGCATGTCTGCAAAATAACTTGACTCAACTGACCATTTTGGGCATAGGACAATACATCAAAAACTAAGCATATGAAATCTGGGGGACAAACTGAAATATGAATATTTAATACACACACACACACACACACACACACACACACACACACACACACACACACACACACACACACACAGTGATTGAAACTGCAGATTCATTTAAGGAACTGGGTATACAGGTTGATCCAGTTTTGAGGTTTTCTAGTAATGTCAACCAGTTGGTGAAAGATAGTTATAGAACTATAGGTTGTATAAAAAGATTTATAAAGTGTAGAAAATCAGAAATGTTGAAATACAAAGAAGTTGTGTATTCACCATAACATTCCACTCTGTTGTCCATTTTCATTCTTCCTCAAGTGATGGATTCGGATCCGATCCTTGAGATCAGACTCTGCTGTTGCTAAAGCTTGTGGCAACCTAGAACTATACAGCTTCTCTCTTACCCACAATGCATGCACCCCAATTACCTCAGACATTGTTTGCTGTCTTAGTGAAAGGTAAAGCCAAATGATAATGGAGAAGGCTATTTCTGGAGTTATACATATAAAAGATTAGGACACACTTGTCCTGTAAATACTCGTTCTTCCAGGAGTTTTAAAGGATGGGGGATGGTGGGAGAGGAGTTGAAGAATGAAAATGGGCAGCATAGATGGAATGCTATGATGAGTACATAACTTCTTTATCTGATTATGTCAATTTCCACTCTATCCTCAACTGATGGGACAAGTCTCTCCAGCTACCACATTTCTAGGGCAGACTTAAGGAAGGATATTCCTGAGCAGCACAGAACCAAAAGATGCCCTTCGTCTAGAGACCAGATCTAATTTGTAATGAGTAATAAAGGTATAAGGGGTAGCCCAAGTAGCTGTTAACAAATATCCGTGGATATTCTGGATTGAAATATTGAGGAAGTTGCCATAGATCTTTTAGAATGCGCATTAATCATTTTTGTCAGAGTAATGCCCAATTTGTTATACACAAAGGAAATACAATTTGTTATCCACTTAGATAGTGTCCCCTTGGTAACTGGTTTACCCAATGTGGGTTCTGTAAAGGAGATAAGTTGATTCGATTTCTTGAAGTCTTTAGTCCTGTTCAAATAAAAACACAACTGCCTGTGGACATCACATAAGTCTAGCGCATATTCACCTTTGTTAGAAAATCTGGGGGAAAACATAGGCAGATTAATAGATTGATTAATATTGGATCCTGACACCACCTTTGGAAGAAATGATGGATTGGTATGTAAAGTTACTCTGTCCCTATGAAAATTTAACTACAAGGTTCAGATGATAATGCTTGGATCTCAGAAATTCTTCTGGCTGAAGTAATGGCTACTAAGAAATTTGGTTTTCATGAAAGAAATTTAAGGTCACAGGTAGCTGTGAGCTCAAATGGGGGTTGAATAAGGTACTGCAACACTAAATTTAAGTCCCAAGGAGGAATAGGATATTTTAAGGGATGTCTTAAGAGTAGTATGCCTTTGCTTAACTTATGAGATGCTACAGAAGAGCCATTTATCCCAACATGAAAATTTGATACTGCTGATAACTGGACTCACTGTGGAAGAACTATCACAGTTATCGAAGGGCTGTGATAAAAAAAATCCAATACATTATGTGCTCGAGTTGTAATACTTTCAATGTTATGCTTTTGAGCCCAACTAACTAAATCTTTTCCATTTGCTGGAGTATAGATTCCTAGTGAACGGTTTATGGGAAGACCTCAAAATATGATGGACAGGAGAAGAGAACATTGGTTGTCTGGCTATTCATAGAATTGGAGAAGCCAGGCAGTCAGCCAGAGGTTTATCATATCTGGGCATATCATATCTGTTCGGTAAGACAGATGGTCTGGAGTTAGATTCAGAAACCAATGTGCATGAATCAGGTGAGGCCAAAGAAAGGGCAACCAAATCTGTCAAGACCAATATGGAGCAATGAAGATGACCTTGCTCTCCAACCTGGAAGCTTTCTGAAGGAATTTGGGAATTAAGGGAATGGGCGGAAATGTGTACAGGAGACCGGGGTGACTAATCCTGAAGTACAGCATCCCTCGAAGGTCTCCCCTTTAGGGGGGTTAGGGTAAGGTAGCTACTGCACTTGATGTTCTGGGGGAAGCGAATAGATCACAGCAAGCCTGCCCCACTGATAGAATATCTTGTCTGCAATTTTTTTGTCGAGAGACCATTTGTGGGGTACAAGAATGCACTTGCTCAGTTTTCTGCTATCACACTGGATTTCCCCGTAATGTGCTCTGCTAACAGAAAGCTGCAGGAAGACTTCGTCCACAGCCACACTCGGAGAGCTTCTTGACACAATGGTTAGGATTTGGACCCCCCCACCTTGTTTGTTGATGCACCAGACCACTGACATGTTGTTGGTTTGTATCGCAATGGTCCCTAAGGAGAGAGCATTTTGGAATGCTTGCAACTCTAACAGCACTGCTGTCATCTCTAGGACATTTATATTCAAATCTCTCCTCCTCGGGGAACCAGGTACCTTGGACCTTCTTCCTCAGATTATGCCTCCCCCACAACTGATAAGCATCCATGCCCACTATGGCTTTGGCCTGGGGGGAGGATGAATAGACAGACTAGAAGAACTTGATTTGAAAGAATCCACCATTCCAGGTGTCTGTTGGACGTCTGAGTAATTCCTGTTTGGTAAGACACAGACTGATAAAGAATTGACCATCGTATGGCTAGCATCCATTGAAGAATTCTCATGTAAAATCTGGCTAGTAGCACTGATCTTATGGCTGCCACCATAGATCCTAGGGCTTGAGGGACCAGACGTGCCGAAATTGTAGTGTTGCAGATTATCTTTTTGACTTGTGACTTTATTGCCTGGACTCTCAATAATGGCAGGGATGCAATGGTAGTTTTTATACTGAGATCTGCTCCTATAAACACTAGTCTCTTGGTAGGTTGTAGAGGAGATTTCTTGTAGTTTACGGTTATTCCCAGAAGAAAACAAGTGTGAAGAACCAGGTCCTTTGCCAGTATGAGTTGATGCTTGGTCGGAGAAGATATGAGCCAGTTCTCCAAGTTTGGAGAAACTCAGAATCCCTGCAGTCTCAGGTGAGCTGCTACTACTGCTATACATTTGATAAAGACCCTGGGGGCTGTGGTGAGTCCAGATGGAATCATTCTGAATTGGTAATGACCGGCTCCCAGTCAGAAGCCTAAATACCTTCTGGATCGTCTATTCATTTTTATATGATAGTATGTGTCCTGAAGGTCTATTGAACACATCCAGTCTTCCTTACCCCAAAAAAGGAGAATGGACTGAACAGTGATCATCCAAAACTTGATTCTTTAAACTGTCTTGTTTAGTTTGGTGTGATCCAAAATTGGTCTCCAGTCCCCTGTCTTCTTTGGCACAAAAAACAGCCTCGAGTAAGTTCCAGATTCTACCTAGTCTGGAGGGACCTCTTGCATGACATTTTTTTTTTCTAGCAGCTTTTATATTTGAATTGAGCTTGCTCCCTCTGATTGGGTAGAACATTGAGGATTTTTCTTGAGATTGGACTTGAAAGGGAAAAGGGTATTATATAACTTCTGGAAATAATCCTCTGCACCCAAGTATCTTTTGTTATATCTAGCCAGGCTCTCTGGTGCAGGGATAATAGTTCCTTACCTGCCTCCACAGATGAGCAATCGGGCATCCTTTCAGAAGCAATGGAAGGGTTTGTCTCTGGAGCCCTGATTCTGCAGGCCACCTCTGCTACGTGGGCGGCACTGGAGTTTCCTCCTCGCCATCTGGGGGAAATACCTCTACGTGTGTCCTAGAAAGGACCCGGAGACTTTGATCCACATTTTCCAACCACTTCGATGATTCCTGGAAAGGGTTTGTTGAGGTGTGGAAAAATGCACACCTATGGCAGACAGGGTCTTTCCATCTTTCTCACACCTGGACAGAGCATCCTTTACCTTGGGGTCAAATAAAGATGTACTGTCAAAGGTAGCATTGACGAAAGAGGACTTGAAGGGCTCCACAAAGTCACAAAGGTGCATCCAGGCATGTCTCCTTATGGAAATGCCTGAAACCGCTGCTCTTGAGGCTCCCTCTGCTATGATCAAGATCAGGCTCATGGATGAGCTAGATGTGGACTGAAGGGTAGTCAGCTGAAACGTTAGAGGCCTGAACTTGCTCAAAACCAGCATCTGAGAGGGTATTTGATAATTCCTTAATCAAATCCCTCTGTAATCTTATAGACTGTACCAAGTACTTGAGAGACCTCAGTGCAAAGGTGGAAGAGATGTATACACACTTCCCAAATCTGTCCATCGTCCGCAACTCCTTGTTGGGTGGGGGGTGGACAGTGGAACTTTATTCGGCTAGTTCCTTCTTTGTGGCCACCACAATGACCATAGCATCAACAGAACTGCCTGTTTGTGAGTGGTGCCATTATCTTGTCCAGTCTCCAAGAATAGGTTCTATGGTGTCTGGATCCTTCCACACCCACCATAAGATAAAGTTGATGAACTCATCAGCAGATGGAGTCACCCAAGAGGAAGTGGGTCCAGTACCAAAGGTCTCCAGGAGAACAGATTTCTTAGACATCTGGTTTCTGGGCATCCAGTTACCTCTCTAAAGATTCCCAAGATGTCTCCAAAGGAGACCTCTTCATGAAGTGACCATGGGGACACTTCTCCCTCATCGAAATATGTGCCTTCAGTGATGGACGCTTCTGGTAAGTCTAAATGCTTCTTCTTGCATGTTTTCTTCTTAGGAACCTCTTCAATGGGATGCTCTGGACAGGTATCAGAAGAAATCAAAATTACCTGTGGGGAAGCCTGGGAGGGTCTTAGTACTGACTGTCCACATGGAAAGACCTGGTGAGACTCACTGAAGACATCCAAGGGGGTAGATTCATCTGTTCTGCTGAAGCAGAGAACACTCTCTTTGCAGTCTCGAAGGCAGATTGCCATGGAGAAGACGACCCCATATCTGAGAAGGCAAGCTTCTGGATCTTGGTTCTCCCCCGCTATAGTCACTGATTGATGGCAGAAATTTGAATTTTAGACTTCATCATTCAGGAAATGCAAATTAATGTAAAAAACTATTATTGTAGAACCTTTTTAAAATTTAAGATTGCTCTGTCTCTGATTCTACGCCTTTACCCATCATGATGTTACGGCTCTGTCCTTGGTTCTTGCACTGAAAGGTTAAGGAACATTATTTTTATGTCATATTCAAAATGGTGCACAGAGAAAAGTGGTTATAAACGTTGTGAGGGATTTGGGGGTCTCTCTATGGATAAAAGTAAATTGCCCCTTTATTTTCTCAGTTTAAATAATTTGGCTTTGCAGGACTAGTGTACATTTGTGTGAAATAAGCTGAAATGCTACAACTACTGCGTCTTTGCAGGACACAAACTTGAAGTACTTTATTGTGTCTATATTCTTTATTTCCTTAAACAGCCGTCAGATGTTTAAGGTATACAAACGCAACTCACTGGGTATAACTCTGGGATACAGGCCCTGCTTGTGATGAGAATGTCTGACTGTGACTGTCATGATCAAATTAAAGCTATTAGCTTAGCTTTGCAGGACTAGTGAACATTTGTGTAAAGCAAGTTGTAATATTTTTAATCACATTTGCTCATCTAAGGTGTGCAACATCAAGTTGATGTAACTGATGGGTATGGACAGAGATGGATTATAATGACAGCAGTCCGAATGATCTTAATTCAGTAAGATGAATTCAAAAGAACACCAGCATTAATGCTGAGTGTGTGTGTTTAAATGAGGGACATGGTTTGAAAAATAAGCATGGTTCACCGTCTGCTACTGGGTATAAAATATTTGCATTTAAATTTTAATTTATGTGTGGCCAGTTTTCAGTAGTCTTTATAACAGTATATGCCACTTACATCTTCTACAATTAAAGCACATGCCCACTTATTTAATTATGTTTTTTTTTTAACCATTATAGCTTAACTGGGCAAGAAAAGCCCCATTTCCTTAGCTCCAAACAATGAAAATAAAAATACATACAGTAATGTTGCAATAAACAGAGTTCTAAGGAAAGCACTATAATAAAAACAGAGACAATATATAACAATGGTCTAATACATTAGGTTCTAATGAAACATTATATAAAGAATGCAAACATACCGCTATTGTGTAATACACAACATAAAAAACAGATAAAAAGCGAAATCCGAGAACTCCACACAAATGAACCAACAACACCTCGTGAAACCATACCAGACACCAATAAACAGTCAGGATAGTGAAAAACACTCTAGTTTATTGAAACAAACCACAGACTGAGTTAAGCGCTTTTGTCCACCACATTACAGGACTTTATCAAAACTGATAAAGCTAGAAAGTGCTTTTATACCTTGATTAATTAATAACTAAATAAATTAATCTATAATGCAATTAAAATTAAAAATTAAAAATATGTTAAGGAGGTTAACTTAAAAACAGTAATGTAAAAAATTGGGGATACAAAAAAAAATCTTAAAAATACTGATTAATCTTGAGCAATCTTATAAAACAGTTGCCCTTTCTTTTAATATTGGAAGAAGTGAAACATGATCATTTAGCCCTGGGGGGTTGGTGGCATTCAAATACAACTGTCATCTAAATTCACTTTTGTGAATATTATTTGACCAATCCCCCTCCTATCTTTCCTTATGATTTCTAGAATCCCAAAACGGAATCCTAACTTAACCTCACAAGAGAGAGTGTGTCTTTATAAAGTGCATTGTTACCATTGTGTGTTTCAATGGCATAAAGATATTCGTATATCCTTTTATGTAGGGACTTCTCAGTTTTCCCCACATAAAACATTTGGCAATGCTGACAAATGCTAATGTATAACATATGTAATGTTTATTTTAGAATTTCTAAACTAAACACTGTCATCTTAGTATACTATTGTCAATAAAATTATTCATAAAATGTCTATGAGGTCCTGCCATATTAGAGATAATCTCCAAGCAGTGCTCTCCCTCCCACACTTTCACTCCACCAGGAATCTGTCCAACAATAGGGCTTTGTGTCCATCTGGGCTTTATATAGTTTGAATAAAGAGCTACTTACCATGATTAATTGGGATCCTTCATCCTGCAGCGCATATATAATGCAATCCATCAACACATATTATGCAGCTACATTATGAATGAGACTCACAAGCATAACATTTTTGTGGACTGGCAGGAGTTGAGAATGTCTCTGTATAGTAACTACACTGAATAAAGTGCCTTGATAGTACTACTTCTCCTTGGGCAACTTTGATTTATAAGTGCTTCCTCACCGCCATCTCACAGAAGTACCATCTGGCTGGAGAAACCCTCTACAACCCTACTCCAGGATATTTGGGGATCTGATAAAACTACTGACAGCAAGCTGACTTCCAAAGTCATCTGTGATAGCATCCATTAACGATGCTTATATAGCAATAAAATCCCATGTTACTGCTGAACAGTGTTTATGGCAACTGGGGAGAAATGGAGAACTAGCCAATTAGTTGGACTATAGAATGGGCTTGCTGGGGGGGGGGGGTCAAACTGCACACATTTTGCTTTCATGTACATGTCCAGAATTTTTTACATGAAAAGTTGGCATACAGTGGTGCCCAGAAATGCAATTAGAATTCTGTTCTCCTTTTTTTGGCATTAATATTGAGTTATGTGAAGACAGCAAAGAAATGATTGGAAGGACATACTCTGTTGTAGTAGGAGATTACTAGCCATGCTTTGCCTTACTTCTGTATTCAGCAGATGTTACATTTCATAAGGAACCTTTAGTTGATTCGACACACTAAGGATTTTCCTGAAACTGCTGTTCAGCCCTGCTACCCAGTTACAATACTTGATTTGAGGATGAGTCAAACTGTATGTAGAATACTCCTCAGCTATTTTTGATAATAAAAATTGGCTAATGAAAGTAGCTAGAAGTAGTTTTTGTTGATCACTAATGTTAGCATTTGCCTGTTGCACATATTTACTAGCAAAATGGTCACACAGTAAAGCTATACATATTATTTTTGGTGCAACAGAATGACAGGTTTCCATGTTCCCTGCAAAGTAACTTATGAGAAATATGAGAATTGTGTTTGCCAGGATATTGCATGACAGGTGTGATAAGATTGCTTGGGTGAAGGGCTCATTTTGGTGCATGTACATGCCAGTTAATGTTACTGAAGGGTCATTTGATGAACTATTTCATTATGGCACTTGTGCTGGCATCATTTTATTTAACAGGTTGCTTGGGGGGAATGCTTCATTTGGTGGTTGCACATATTAGCAAATATGATTGTGCATAGTGCAGTCTTTTACTGAAGGGGTTGCTTGGGTGACTGTCTCATGGTGGTGTATGTGTATACCTGCACTTTGGTAAATAATTTTGCTAGGGAGCATCCAACTGTGTTAAGTAATCCCTCATTTTGAAGACAGTATCAGTACGTACAACATGATAAAAGGGCAGTGTCTGTATGCTGTACACATGTACAGATAATTTTTTTAGGCCTAAGGTTATGAAAATTATGATATTTTTTCATATTTTAATGAATGGCTTTGCTAAGGAAAGATATCAACATGGTAAGTAATACCTCATTTTGAAGACAGTATTAGTCCTTACAACATGGTAAAAGAACTGTGGTGGTGCGCTCTACACATGTACATACATCACAGTTTGTTTAGGGCTTACGTTTATGGAAATTATGATTTTTTCATATTTTGGTAAATAACTTTGTAAGGGAGCATGTCAATGTTCTAAGTAATACCTCATTTTGAAGACAGTATTAATACTTCCATCATGGTAAAAGAACTGTGTCTGTATGTTGTACACATGTACAGATATCAAAGTTTGTTTAGGATTTAGGTTATGGAAATTATGTTTTTTTTTCATATTTTGATAACTTTGCAATGGAACATGTCAGTATGCCAAGTAATACCTCATTTTGAAGACAATGTTGCTCCTTATAACATGGTAAAAGAACTGTGTCTGTATGCTGTACACATGTACAGATATCACAGTTTGTTTAGTCTTGTAGGATTATGAAAATTATATATTTCCAATACCTATTATGCCCATATCTTTACAAGGGAGCATTGTGATGACACAAATGATGCATCATTTTGAAGCTGACATTGAGCCACACAACTTGTACACTGATATGTAGCCTCTGTCTGTTACAGGTGATGAGATATTATGCTTTATCAATTATGAAAAATATAATATTAATCATATTTCTGTGAATATCTCCATAAAGGAGCATCACACAATAATGGTTAAGGTATCATTTTAAAGCTGACATTCATACAAACAAATTAAATGCAAATTGTATGGGTCTACATGGTACATTGACCAAGATATTGTGTTTTGTTTTTCCAAAAAGGTAAAAAATATGAACATTATCAACATTCCTTTGCAAATATTTAATAATGGCTTAGATACACACTATCAACATTTACACGGTTGGAAAAGGTCAGTGTCTGCTGAACAACTTTCGCGTTTACATTTTTAGTCTAGCTTTTATAGTTAAGAGTTATGAACATTTGTTTCCTGTATGGTATTACAAATTTATTTTCTTAAAATGAGTTCAGGCTGCACTGTTGTTCCTATGGTGGACGTAAGCAGGCAGCATTTTCTGAGCTGCTCCAGAGTGAATGAGTTAAAAGCGGCAGCCCCCTTTCTCAGACATGACGAAAACTTTACAGACTACTGTTCATGACAGGCCAAAAATAACAGCGACAACCAACAAAAAACTACAATACCAGAAAAATTATGAACGTTTTTTTTTTAAAGGAAGAGAAGAAACACCAATAATGATATGAAAGAACTACAACAATGTAGAAGGAAGAGAGTAACTAACGATAGTAACCAATATTACCAAATAGGTAAAGTGTATAGAGAAAAAACGGTATTAAGTAAAGAATGAAAAACTACTGGAAGATAAGATAAAGGGCACTGGAATAATAGACTAACAAGGTTACAGACTAATATTTAACAATTTTGAAGATAAGCAAAGTTTTAAACACTTATCATAAACTAAGCTTGAGAAACCAAGAACCATGTCTTTTGCTGGAAGAAGCAAACGAGATCCGAGGTAATTGGGGTTAGTGCACTGTAGATAAGGGAGAACCTCAAGAGTTCTAGGCTGCCACGAGCTTTAGCACCAGCCGAGTCAGAACCCATCAGTTGAGGATAGAATGAACATTTATATCACATTTGTTTATTTATTTTACATTTGGTAACCGGGAAAGTCCGACTGGACACAAGTCCTTTTTCAGCAGAGGCCTGGGGAGAAAAGTTTCCGTTACATCACAGGTCAATAATTCAACATATGACAAGGATTACATACACTTACTTAAGAACAAAGCATAACAAAATTAAGCTATGGTTAATTCAGTGTTTGCTTCAGGTTATGGTCATTCAGTCATTTTGTTTGTTAGTTACATTGGACCCAAACTTGAGTATAGAATAAATATATGAAATCCTTACAAGAAAACAAAAATGAGTAAACTGGAAAGAGTACAGTGGAAATATACCAAGGCTATCCATGGATGTGAAATTTTAAGCTATTATGAAGGACAAAAATAGCTGAATTTGTACAGTGTCTCTCAGATTTATTTAAGAGGAAACCTTATTCAGGCATCAAACAACCTATGTAGAGTAAATAGGAATAAGAGGTGCACTCATTGGTTCTCTGAGAGAGAAGCTGATGCTTGAAAAAGACTACCAAATTACCTCAAAGCAAGCACTAGTTTAGATATTTTTTAAGAACAACTTGGACATTTATTATGGCAACAACTGTTTTGGTGTATTGGCAGGTTAGAAAGGCAATAATGCCCATGCTTGAAATATTTCTATGCATGTATGAAAAATGCTGTCAAACTACACATATCCAAAGTATGGAGCTGGAAGACAGCTGGCCAGTAGCATAGCTCAGTAGCACAATGAAAAAAAATAGCATAACTTTAGGTTTTATCAATAGCATTTAAGCAATGTAACAAACCATCTTCATATGCTGATAAACTTTTTTGTATGTACAAGTAAGGGTCTTCAAAAACAGTTTAGAACAAGATCATCTATATTCAAATAGCCCAAGAACTTAGGTAAAATTACTGGCTGAGAGACTAGGCAATAAGGGCCCCAAGAAAGAAACTTGGAATACCCATGCCATAATCATTATAAGACTGTAAACAAGTCATTTGCAAGTTTACCTTTATGTCTTGCCACTATAGTAGTCTCAGAACATGTATAGATGAGAAAGTACAGCTGTGTAAGTTAACTTACCATAGGTCGATGTTCAAATTGATCACTGATGTAATAGCTTAAGCTGTATAGGTTGTATCCTTTCCATATGCCGTAACCCCTTATGAGCTTGAGGAGAGCCATATAAAGTCAGTGGTTAGGACACCAAACCTTCAGAGCTTTCTTGACTCACAGTAAGGGAGGCTAGAGCCCTGTCTTTTAGGTATATGCTAGGAAAAAAGCAAATAAAATAACCACACTATGGCAAAAATATAACACCAAGGGGGGAGCTGCAGAAAGAGGGTGCCCTACTACAACAATTATTTAGTCTAACAACTACTGTTATGGTAGATTAACTTGCACAACTGTACTATGTTCATCACTAGATCATGGTTGCAGTAGCCTAAGCTATATGGCTGAATTATCAGAACTTAGAAAGAAAAGGAAGAGGGAAAGGGTCACAGCCCTAGGAAAACCTGCCCTGAACATGGAAAAATAATTTAATTTGTAATGTTTTGATTAAGTATGCACAGAGGAACAAGTTGTTGGCTCTAAACTAGAGTCCGACTCTTTCCAAAAACCCAAAGAAGCCGGCAATGCCTGTTAGAATGGGTCCTGACCTCACCTGGAAGTGACTTGTTATGGTAAGAATAACAACCAATCAATCCAATCAATCAATAAAATGAGACAACCACTTGGAAATTGTCTTGACATTGATTGTCTCTTTTTATTACCTTCAAAGGAAATAAACAGTTGATTTGAACTCCTGGAGTTTTAGCCCCGTCAATATGGTATCTGAGTTGCCTATGAACATCAATGTACAAAAAATTGTTTCTCCCTTATCTTTGTATCTGGAAAAGGACAGGAAGATGACTAGCTTCACTCAAAGTAAACTTTGAAACCAATTTAGGAATTCATGAAGTACTTGTTCTTAAATACACCACATCGGTATGAAAAATAAGATAAGGTGGACTCGTCTTAAGAGCTTGTAAGTCCGTCTTCTTGCAGAGATCAGAGCAATGTGCAACACTATTTTCCAAGTTAAGAATTTCAATTCAGCCTCGTGAGCTGGTTCAAATAGAAAAATTGCAAGCTTCTCTAACACAAAATTGATATCCCAAGAAGGAGATGCTTGTTTTTAGGTGAATCGATATGCAGAATCCCTTTCAAAAATTGCTTAACTTGAGACCGAGTATAGAGGGGGATCTATGGTCAGACAAGCAGAGATAGCCAATAGGCGAATCTTCATAGAAGAAAGGCCAGAGAATAACTCATACAATTACAGCAGATCTAGAGGTATCTGTGCCTTAAAAGGATCCTGTTTCTTATTCACCTACCCATACATGATTTTCAATTAACAGGCTTAGTCTCCTTTAATAAATGCTTCATGACCTCAGAAAACAGCTGTTTAAAACATTAAAACTATGTAATCTAGGTAGACAGTTGAAGCTGTTGAAGGTTGGAATGTATAAAGAAACCTCTGTCTTGTATGAGTACGTCCATTCTGTGAGGAAGCTTGTGGTAGTAGCCCTTGGCCATTTCAAAAGACAGGAGAAAGAATAGTTGTGTAAAATCTTATCATAACCATAGATGTCCTTCTCCTCCATGTTGCAGTATTCACTTTGGTGTGAGATATTCCACCTCAGGCGATCTGACGTCAGCTCCTATACAAAAGCTTTTTGCCTGGCTGCTGTAGGTGCATGGGACATCACACACAGAACCATAAACCAGGGTCCTTAAATGTGACATTGGCACACACAGACCTCAGAACTTGAAGCCCAAAGGAGTGGCCTGTGAGGAGAACAAGATATCAACAAAAGAAACAAATGCCACTGTAAGGCTTAACATATGAGCTTTAGGGAGTGGAAGCAGAGACCAGGGGCAAGACCCTGTAATAAGAGAAGCATAGGGAGTATGGAGGGTGGGAAGAAATACTGCCACATGGAAGAGAAGGACATCTATGGTTATGGTAAGATTTTACACAACTATTCTATGTCGTCCTATTCCAATGCTGCAGTATTCACTTTGGTGTGGGAGAGTACCACAGCTTCGGAGGAGAAATGGGAGGAGGTAGAGGATTCCAGGACTCCTTGCAGGATTGCTCTGGCAAAGCCTGCCCTGGCCCTGAAGACTTGGTCTAGTTTGTAGTGTTTGGTGAATGTGTGGATTGTAGACCAGGTAGCCGCTTCCAGGATGGAAGCTGTGTCCAGGCCTTGGAGGTAGCTATGTCCCTGGTGGAGTTGATCCTTGAGGTCAGACCTTGCCATGGTGTCAATAACAAAAAAAGAATAGATTTCTTAATCCAGCAGGAAATGGTTTGTTTGGAGACTGCCTTGCCCAGAACCCTGGGGTGAAATGAGATAAAGAGTTGGCCAGACTTTCTGAAGGACTTAGTCTTATCTGAACAGAATCTCAACTGTCTGTGCACGTCCAGGGAATTAAGGATTCTCTCTGCATTGTTGGTTAGAGTTAGAAAGAAGGTAGATAAGTGGACGGACTGGTTTAGGGATAGTTCATTTACCACCTTGGGCATAAAAAAGAAGTTATGTCTTACCATAACATTCCATCTGTGTTGTAGATCTTCATTCATTCATTACTGACAGGACTTTGGTTCCGTCCTCAGAACCGACACCGCCAGTACCAAGCTCACACCAGCCAAAAACTCTCAGCTAAGTCCTACCCACAATGCCCCTCTCATAGTCTCTTCAGATCGAGTTTGCCCACCCTTATAGGTATAAAGGATAAATAGTGATATAGCAGGAGGCTCTGTCTGAGCAGATACCCTAACTAATAAGGAGATCCTAAAGTCCACCAGGAGTTCAGGCAGGGGGAAGGAGGGTGGGAAGTAATGAATGAATGAAGATCTACAACACAGATGGAACGTTATGGTAAGACATAACTTCTTTATCGGATGTTGTAAATCTTCCTTACTGATTGGACCGAGTCTCCAGCTACTTGAGTCCTGGGTGGCCCTAAGGAAGGACATTCTTGAGCACCACAGAACCAAAATATGCTCTTCCCCTGGAGGTCAAATCCAATTTGTAATGAGTGATAAAGGTATGAAGTCTTGCCCAAGTAGCTGCTGCGCAGATATAATCCACAGAGACTCTGGAATGAAAGGCCACTGAGGAAGCTATCGATCTAGTAGAGTGAGCCTTTATTTTGGAAGGCAAGGACACTTTGTTGTGACGGTAGATGAAAGTAATGGCGTTTATGAGCCAAGAAGATAAAGTCACTTTGGAAGCAGACTTGCCCATTCTGGTCCTGCAAAAGCTACAAACAATTTATCCATTTTTCTGAAAGATTTAGTTCTATCCAAGTAGAAACGAAGTTGCCAATGAACATCAAGGGTATGCAGAAGGTATTCCCCTCTATTTGAATGGTGGAAAAAGAAAACCAGTAGGTCAATAGATTGATTGATGGAGAAACCAGAAATGACCTTGGGCAAAAAGGAGGGGTTATTACATAGAAAAACTGGTTGATGGAGAAACCAGAGATGACCTTGGGCAAAAAGGAGGGGTTAGTACACAGAAAAACTCTTTCCCTGAGGAAAATCAAGTATGGTCTCTTGACACTCAAGGCCTGCAACTCAGATACTCTTCTCAACGAGGTAAGGGCTACTAGAAGTAGAGATTTCAAAGACATAAATTTCATATCACAGGAGTTAGAAGGCTCAAAAGGAAGACTTGCTAACGACTAAAGCACCAAAGTCAAGTCCCATGGCTCTATAGGCTTGACAGGAGGTTTAATATGTAACACTCCTTTCATGAAGGTTTTGCACAGTCGGTGTGACATAACAGATGAATTGTCGATCCCATTGTGAAAATTTGCAATAGCTGCTAAATGTAATTGTCGATGCTGAAGCTCCTGCGTGCAACAGTGTAGTGAGATATTGTAGGATCTTCTGAATAGGCATAGAAAAGGGGTCCAATGTTTTGTTCTTTGGCCCATCTAGAGAACCTAGTCCACTTACGGAAATACATTTTTCTGGTGGATGGTTTGTGCAAAGCCAGAAGGATCTCGCGAACAGGGGATGAAATATCAAGGTAGCCTGGCAATCGTTGGAAGTGGAGAAACCAAGCTGTGAGCTTGAGGCTGTGGAGATTGGGGTGAATCAGTCCCTGAGGATGAGACAGCAGTCCTCAAGACTGATCTAGGATCCACAGGCTGTGAGAATCAGGCGAGGCCATAGGAATGGGAACCAGACTTAACAGGGCCAATAAAGGGCAATGAAGATTCACTTTGCTTCTCAACCTTTGAGCTTTCTGTAGAAAATTTGACAGGAAACGGGGGAAAGGCATACAGTAGACCCGGGGGCCAATCATGCGTCAGAGCATCCCTCGGTGACTTTCCCTGAGGGGAATCAGAGCAAAGTAGCTTCTGCATTTGTTTAGCAGTAAGGCCTGCCCTAGCGGCAGAAGATTTGAGCTGCTATTATCGGATCGAAGGACCACTCGTGAGGCATCAAAATGTTCCTGCTCAGATTGTCTGCAATAAAATTGGAGCTCCCAGGAATGTGCATTGCTATGAGAAAGGAGTTGGAAGCCATCGCCCAATGCCATATTCTCATGGTTTCCCAACACAAGGGTTAAGACCTGGTTCCGCCTTGTTTGTTGATGTACCAGACGACTGACATGTTGTCTGATTGAATTGCAATGGTCCCGGAAGTAGGGATGTGTGGAAATCTTGCAACATCAAGAGAACTGCCCTCAATTCATGTGCAAATTGGCCTCTATGGAGTACCAGGTGCCTTGGACAGTCTTTCCCTGGAAATGCCCCCCCCCCCCAGCCTAACAGGGAAGCGTCCATGGTCACCGTGGCTCTGGGCTGGGGGAAACAAAACGGTCGACACCAAAGATTTGTTTCTGACATCATCCACCATAACATTTCTTTCTTGCAAAGGTTTGTAAGGCGTATTATGTGGTCGAGTGGGTGAGTTAAGATCGACCATTGTGATGAAAAGGACCCATTGTAATAGTCTCATCTGCAACCTCGCCAGTGGTACTAGGGTAACGGTTGCTGCCATAGAGCCTAATAGTTGTAGTACAAGGTGCGCTGGTACAAATGTCTGTGGAAGGAGGACTTGAATCTGGTTTCTTATTTTTGAAAGCCTGTGAGGAGGAAGGAAAGCTTGACAGGACATTGTGTCAAATATAGCTCCAATGAATTCCAATGTTCTTGTTGGAGACCTGTTTAACTTTTCCATACTGATCGTGATACCTAGCCGAAGAGCAAGGCCTTGAGTGTAAGAGAGACTGAGAATGAGAAGGCTCCTGGTCGTGGTGGTGAGAAGCCAATCATCTAGATATGGAAACACCTGGAATCCTTGTAGTCGGAGATGAGCTACTACGACTGCCATACATTTGGTAAACACTCTGGGGGCTGTCAAGAGACCAATTGGCAGTACCCTGAACTGGTAGTGACCGACCCAGCCGGAAGCAAAGAAATCTCCGGGAGTGTTTGTCCATCTTTATCTGGCATTACACGTCCTGGAGGTCTATAGAGCACATCCAAGTTGTCCTTCCCCAGAAAGGGGGACTGGACTGCACCGTGACCATCCGGAATTTTTGAGGTTTGATGAATCTGTTTAGTAGGCCGAGATCCAGGATTGGTCTTCAGTCCCTTGTCTTTTTTTGCACCAAAAAGAACCTTGAGTAAAACGCTGATCCTATTTGGTCTGGTGTGATTAGTTGGAGGACTCTTTCTTAGCAGCTTTTCGATTTCTAAGGCTGCATCCTCCTTCTGACTGGGTGGAACATCGGGGATTCATTTTACGAGTCCGGGAGTGAGACTGAATGGGATATGATAAGCCTATGGATATTATTCTCTGCACCCACACATCCGTTATGAGTTGCGAGGCTTGTAGGTGCAGAGAGAATCGTCCCTCGACTGCTTTCAGAGGAAAGCAATCGGGCCGCTGTTCGGGAGCGCTGGAAGGGTCAGCCAGAGAAAGAATCCTTAGTGCCCTGGTTGCCCAGACCCCTCTGCCCCGAAAGGGATGTCTTCCAGATGAGTTGCCTCCTCTGCCCCAGGGGGTGGATTGCGCGTCACAAGTGTCATGAAAAGATCCTTGGGACTACTTGAACCACAATTTTCCTCCCCTCTGATTCCTGGAGTAGGATCTCTTGGGGGGTGGGGGGTGGAAAAACATATGCCCACAGCAGACAAGGTCTTTCCGTTTTTCTCACTATGTGATAGTGTGCCTCTTACCATGGGACCAAAGAGGGAAGATTCGTCAATAGGCGTGTTGACAAAGGAAGACCTGAAAGGGCCCGCGAAGTCACACAAATGCATCCAAGCATGCCGTCTCATGACGATGTCCAATGTGGCTGCTCAAGCTGCCCCCTCGGTAGTGTGAGAAATCAAGCGCATTCAGGAGTTCGAGATGGATTCTAAGGTAGCAGGCTGGAAGGCAACAGTATCACGCACCTCTTCAGGCAGTACCCCCGCCAAAGAGGCAGACATTTCTGAGAGTAGATCTCTTTGGAACAGAGTAAAGTGTGCCAGGTAATTCAGCGACCGAATGGCAAAGGTCACTGAAGCGTAGGTCTGCTTCCCCAGTCTGTCCATAGCCCGAGACTCCCTGTTCAGGGGATGAACAGTGGAACTATCTTCTGCCATTTCCCTCTTGGTGGCTGCCACCACGACCATGGAATCCACTACCAGCTGTTTGAACCAGTTGGGTTGGTCTTCAGAAGTGGACAAAATTTTATCTGGCCTCAGGGGGCAGGTTCTATGTTGTCCGGGGCCTTCCAGGCATGCTGCACAATAAGCCTAATGAGCTCATCTGCAGGTGGTGTCATCCAGGAAGTAGATGGTCAAGCATGGAAGACCTGCAAAAAAACAGATTCCTCCGAAGGTTGGAGGGTTTCCAGTCTCCCCTCTGCTTGAGGATCTCGAGAATGTCTCTGAATGAGACTTCTTTTGGTGGAGACCGTGGGGACCCTTCTCCCTCATCGTAATCGGTGTCTTCGGTGATGGATTCCTCAGGGGAATAAAGATGCTTCCTCTTGCAAAGCTTCTTCCGGGGTGACTCCCCAGTGGGGTCTTCTGAGGAGAACTCTGGAGAAAGGGTTCCGTTCAAGGGAAGGTCTTGCGGGTCCAGTGCTCGAGATCCCAGAGTAGTAGGTTGGGACAGCTGCATGCTAGAGGGTGGTTCTGGTTAAGATGCCAATGGTGCCAACTGCGAGCCTGTTGAAGCGAGGACCCTCTCCATCACCTGGAAAGCAGGCCTTCCCGAGGAGGGATGGGAGCCTGGAACAAAGGATGACAACCTCGGAACCAGGGTCACACCCCCGACCAGAGGAGCCCGCCTCCAGGTGAGGAGCTCCGAGAGGACCAGTAGCTGCCAGGAGAGCAGTGACCGTAGACAGCGCCACAGAAAAAAATCGGCACCAAACTAGGCATCACGGTGCCAACAGCTCAATCACTGCTCCGAGAGTGCACCAGTACCAAAGGAGCCATGGCACCAAAAGTTATTGGTGCCAACAGGGAAGCCTCCGCTGTCAGAGCAGAGGCAGAATGCACTGGGATGGACGTCAGTACCAAAGTCTCTGAGACCTGGGAGGAGGTCGGAGAATAGACAGGTGAATACGCCGTGAGAGCTTCCGTTCCAAGAGAGAATGAAGACCTAGTCGGGGTCAGTAATCCTCTAGCTGCCAAAAGCTGGTCCACAATCCTCATTACATCTTGTTCCAAAAGACTCCTGGTGGATCTGAAGGAAGCTGCTGATGGAGATTCTGGTCTCAATAAATGGACTGAATTGTTGTCCCACAAAGGGGTCATAAGAAGGAGAGTACCTGGTTCTGGCAAGGTGATCAATCTTCGGAACCGCAGGTGTCATTATCGGTGGAGCAGTGTAAGACATCGGCACCGTTGCCAGGGATGGTGCCAATGCTGGTACAGTGGTATGAGCCTGTGACATAATCAAGGTCAGCACCGAGGGAGAAGACAGGGACCCTGGTGCCGAAGCTGTTTGTGCCGATGGAGTAGGAGAAGCCTGGTGTCGTCTCGGTTCTGAGGAGGATGGGGATGTCAGAACAGAGTGACTCCATTTCTCTTTATGTTTTTTCACATCCTTATGCTTAGGAGGTGGTGAGACCTCCATCCCAGAAAGAGCCTCCGAGAAGGGAATTTTCAACATACCCTTCAGAATAAGCTTGTTCTTGTGTTCAGCCAACGTATGGTTGCTGAAGCTAGAACAAATATCACACAATACACTGATGTGGTCAATGCTAACAGTAAACACACCGGGTGTGACTGTCTGAGTTGGTCATCTTACGCCCACACTTATCACATTGCTTGAACCCAAGCTTAGTCTTATCAGACATTTCGACAACAACACACTAGTACTATAAACCAAAAACAAGGAGGAGTAATACTAACGATGGTACGAAAAACTATCAAGGTAGTGGGTAGGGTTTGGTCTGGAAATATAGCTTTAGAAACAAGAGATAACCTTAGAAGAAAAAACTGTCTAAGAGAAGGTAATTATTCGATAAACTACAAAGAACCACAAAAAAGCAAAAAAGTTACATTTGGCTTGAGAGAGAAAGGCTTGGCACGTCTGACAAGGAACACGGCAAAACAGATCTGAAGAGACTGAGAGCCACTGTGGGTAGGACTTAGCTGAGAGTTTTTGGCTGGCGTGAGCTTGGTACCGGCTGTGTCTGTTCTGAGGACAGAACCAAAGTCCTATCAATAATGAATGAATGAGGATTTACAACATCAGATGGAAGGATTTGGGTCATTATGGAAGGTGTTGTAAGGGGGCCAGCCATGAGGGCCTGTAGTTCTAACACTCTTATAGTGGAAGTACACATTTGTAAGGAGGCTGAACTAGCCGGCTCAAAAGGAGGTAGGGTGAGTTTTTCTAGCACGATTTTGAGGTCCCAGGGAGGAGGGATGGGTTTTCTTGGTGGTCTAATATGTAGTACTCCTCTCAAGAAAAGTTTAACGTCCAGCCTGGGACAGCAGGGGTGGCTGTAAGGGTAAGCAGGCTGACATGGCTGACAGGTGGACTTTCACAGAGGATTAAGTTAGTCCAGACTTAATGAGATCACAAACATAGCTAAGGACTAGGGAGGGGTCTGCCTGCATAGGATCCCTGTCCTTAAGAAGATACCATTTTGCAAATCTTTCCCATTTAAATAGGTATGTCTTTCTAGTAGTTGGTTTTCTGACCTCCCTCAGGATTGAAAGCACACTCTCAGAATAGAGCTGTCTATAAGGGATTAGAAGTTGATCACCTAAAGTGTTGGGTTTAGCATTTGCAGCTGAAGGTGAATGATAGTAGGTCCATCTTGTGGGGTAACTTGTGATGATTGCCCTTGGCTAAAGAGTGAAGAAGGGGGAACCAGTGTTGCCTTGGCCAGTAGGGAGTCACCAGCAAATTTTTGGTTGGTCCTTCTTGATTTTCAAAAGGACCTTTTGTATATGTGGGAAGCGGAGGAACGCACAGAGGAACATCCCCTTCCAAGGAAAGCTGAAGGCATTCACTGTTCAGGCTGATGGAGTGTGATCCCTGCTACAGAATTTGCTTAGTTGTCCATTCTGGGGGGAGGCAAACAGATCCACTTGAGGGGTGCCCCACCGGTGGACTATGTCTAGTAAGGTTTCCCTGTTCAACATCCATTCGTGAAGACAAGAGGATGTTCTACTGAGCAAATCTACTTGTTTGTTTTCCTGAGAGGGGATGTAAGAGGCCTGCAGGAAGAGGTTGTGTTGGGTGGCTAGCTCCCAAATCTGTAGGGTTATCCTGCATAAGAGGTAGGCTTTTGTCCCTCCCTGTTTGTTCAGGTACCACATGACTGTGATGTTGTCTGTAAGAATGTGACGAACGCCTGGTTAAAGGATGGGAAGAAAGGCCTGAAGGGCCAGCAAGACTGCAGTCATCTCCCTGACGTTGATGTGTTGTTTTTGAAGGGCAGGGGTCCAAGATTCTTGAACCCTGTAACCCTTTAGAGTTGCCCCCCACCCTAGATATAATGCATCTGTGTGCATGGCTTGCGTAGGGAGAGGAAGTTGAAGGGGGATGCCTTGGTTTCAGAGGATTTATTGAATCCACCACCTCAATTCTGACTTTATACAGGGCAGTAGGGGGATTTGTTGGTCTAGGGAGTGTAGGTGCTGAGACCATACTTTCTTTACGTACCATTCAAATTTTCTCACGTGCAACCTGGCTAGAGGGAGCATGGGGATTGTGGCTGCCATGAGTCCCCGTACTTGTAGAAACTGCCTTGTGGAAAGGTGGGATACCCCCAGAAGATCTTGGGAGTGAGTTGAGAAAGACTGCATTTTGTCCTGTGGGAGGAAGGATCTCATCAAATCCGATCTGATCCTGCACCCCAGGAAAACTTTGTCCTGCTGTGGGTGCAGAGATGATTTTGGAAGGTTTAGGGTGAACCCAAAGTTGTGCAGGATGGTCATGGTGAATTTTAGGTGACTTGGGAGCATTCTTTTTGATTCCACAAGGAATAGGATGTCGTCTAGATAAGGGTATATTTGGATGCCCTTGGTTTGGCAAAATGCAACGGCAGGAGCCAGGCATTTTGTGAACACTCATGGAGCAGTAGATAAGCCAAAGGGTAAAGCTGTAAATTGAAAATGTGAGGAAATGCCAGTAAATCTCAGGTATTTTCTGTAGGAGGGCAGGATGGGAATATGGAGATAAGCTTCCTTTAAGTCCAGAGTGGCCATGAAGGCTTGGGGTAGTATCAGGAGGAGGAGGGTTTGCAGAGAGAGCATCCTGAAGGATAGAACTTTCAGGAACCGATTTAGGTAGGATAGGTCTAGTATGGGTCTCCAAGGACCATCGTTTTTTGGGACTAGGAACAGACGAGAAATGAATCCTTTTCCTTCCTGACCCACAGGGACTGGTTCTATAGTTCCTAGGGAGAGAGTTCCTGCAGAATATTTGGGAATAAGTGGAGCTGTTTTTTTGGTGGGAAGGGAATGTTTTTTGGCCTTGGGTTTTCCTTCTAAGATAGGAAGCATTCTCTTTGAATAATGGAAAGGACCCATTGGGTCTGAGGTGATGGTTTTTCAAAAGGGGAGGCAGTGGGGTAGGCGGGCAGACAAGGGGAGTTTGAGCAAGGCAGTCACGCCAAGGAGGGGCTCCCTCTGTCAGGAAAGGGTTGTTTGGAGGGTGGTTGGTTGTTGATTGGTCTGTAGTAAGGCTGTCTCCTAGATCCTCTTCTCAGTCTGAAGAAGGAGGGATGAGAAGTGGAAGGCATCCTCCCGACAAAAGAAATCTTAGCAGAATAATTCCTGTAGTACTTAGGGAAGGAGGACACCAGCAAATGCTTGATGTCTTGCAGCTCTTTGCTTTTCTCTTGCAAGTTTTTGAAGAGCTAAGCTGAATTATTGCCAAAAAGTAGATTGTGATCCAGTGGAGCATCCATAATTTTGGATTTCAAATCCTCTGGAAGGGGTTGAAGGCGTAGACAGGAATATCTGCGTAGGGCAGATGCAGAAGCTGCAGACCTGGCCGAGGCTTCTGTTGCATCATAACTACACCTGATGGAGTGTCTGGCCACTTGGGTGGCTACTGACAGTTTTGATGGAATGTCAAACTTAGTAGGATAGTCAGGTGTAGAGGCTAGCAGGGTAGAGGCCTGAGACACTAGGTCCAGAGCATATTTTACCATGTGTGTTTGGTAATTAATGGCTCTGAAAGCCAAGGTGGAAGAAGTGTACACTTTTTTGTCCAGTCTATCCATGGTTTTGCTGTCCTTATCTGTTGGTAGGAGACTGGCAAAGGGTAGCTGTCTAGATTGTCTGACAGGAGCCACAGCAATGACAGCTGGATCTGCTAGTGGAGGCTTAACATTTTTGGTCATCAGGCACATTATAAAACCTGTCTGGTCTTTTAGGGTCTGGGGGCTGCGAGTCTGGGTTCTTACAGACAGAGATGAATGGGTCAAGGAAGGCTGGGAGCACAGGAGGTATAGCTGAGGGAGACTCAAATTGCAGAAGTTCAAAATATCTCTTCTGGGTGTCAGACATCAGGGTAGTGTCCCATTTGAAGTACTCCTCATTTTAGTTATAGTTTCCCTAAAAGTTAAATCTTCAGGTGGGGAGTCCCTTTCAATGAAGTCTTCATCAGGGAAATCGTAGTCAACAGGGGAAGGAATTTGAGACTCATAAGTGACTGATTCCTCCGAGGAGGAATCCTATTGATATTGCTGTTCTCCCTCTTGAGTAATTGGATGTTGGGGAGAAGAGGCAGAGGCTGGGTGAGGGCTGAGCACAGGGATGGTGGAAGGAGCAGGGCCTGTGGGGCTAAGGACCATGAACACCTGCATAAGAGAGCTTGTAAAGGACTGCCAATCTGAAGCAGGAGTGATATTTTTCATCTTCTGTTTTTTCCTGGAAGGTGTAGGCTTCGGGGACGGCCTAAGGATAGAAGCCCGGCCTGCAGTAGGAGAGGACTCAGTTGGTCATCCAAGAAGAGGTTCTCCCTCGACGTCGGTTGGGGCCGACGGCTGAATAGTCTCCGCGGACGTGCATTCCGTGGCTGCAGAAAAGGCTTCCTCAGCAGGAACCATCGAAGCTAAAGGAGAAAGTGGGCATTCCTCGGCCCCTATATCAGAAGCCGGCGGGGACGTCCTCTAGCAGAGTGGCAGCAGGAACAGGCTTAGAAACTTTGGCCTTCTTTCTGGCGATGCAGGTTGGTTGACCAACTCGGGGTCCATCCTAAGAGCCAGGCGTTTAAGATGCTGGTTCTCGAGATATAAATTTAATGCTGCCAAATGATTGAAGCATCTTGGCAACGAAGGACTTACAAATGGAACACGGCGTATGTTCGCACTTATCGTGAGAATCTTTGTGCAGCATCTGCAGGCCACAGTTGCATCTGCCTTTTTTAGCTGACAAACTATAGAAAACCAAACACAAGCAATAATAAAGAAAACAAAAAACCCCAATGGGGAACTTATCTTTCCAAGGTAATCATAAGTAGGAGCTGAACGATCGAAGTGATGATGCCGGCGGCTGAAAAGTTCTGAGGTCTGTGCATGCCGACATCACATTTAAGGACCTTGGTTTACGACCCTACACGTGATGTCCCACACACCTACAGCAGCCAGGCAAAAAGCTTTTGTATAGGAGCCAATGTGAGATTGCCTGAGGCAGAAAATCCCTCACCAAAGTGAATACTGTAACATTGGAATAGAAAGACATCCACTGATGCCTGGGCCAATAGGCAGTCAAGCAAAATTATCATTGAAGAGTCCTCTTGAATCATATCAGTGGAAACATGTAGAGGAACATTCTTGTCTATGGAAATGGGAAGCATCTGTCCTCCAGGTCAATTTCTAGTAAATTCTGGAATGGAAGTAAACAGATCAATTTGAGGAGCTTCCCACAGCTGTATGAAAGACCCTCACTCCCCAAGTCAGCTTCCAGTATGGAAAATCTACCCTGGTCCTGCTCGGCTTCTCTGCAAAAATGGTTTTGCTCTGATGGAATATAGGTAGCTTGAAGGGATATATTGTTTTGAGTTGCTAGTTCCCAGGATACCACAGCATGTCTGCAAGAGGGCTATGGTCTGCCCCGCCCCCATTTATGTACTACATCACTGTTGTGCTGCCTGTGATTACTAATAGAGGGTTTGGAATCCAAATATAGTTTAGATATTTGGGAATATTTATCACTATATCAAATATTAAGCATGCACGGAAGCAACTGCACGGCTCAGTAGGTAGTCCAAAAGAGCAAAAAAGAGAGGAGCCAGCAGAACATAACCCAAAAAAACTTAAACTTTTATTGGTAAAATACCATATTGCAGAAAAACAGCAAAGAATGGTGCACAGACTGGTTTCGGCTGGTTAACTATACACAGCCTTCATCAGTGTAAAGCTAGCAAATTCAAAGCTGTCATTAAGTACACTGCAAACAAAGATGATTGAATAAAACCTACAGCTTGTCATTTAAACCTGGTGGGAATAAACCACCTAACTTAATAATCCATTTTTTCTCTTTAGAGTTCAATAGAGAATGCCAACCTGTTTTATTGACTTTTTTACCATGAATAATGTCAATAATCGTGAAAAGAAAAGTGGCTGTGGGGTGTGTTTGCTGATGTTTGTATAGAGCATTATGTATCCTGCCTTTTTTGATGTAACTAATATGCTCTGAGATTCTAAGTCTTAATGGTCTAGAAGTTTGACCTATATAGAATGCCCCACATGTGCATGTGGCTAAATAGACTACCCAATCAGAGCTACAATTTGCGAAAAATTTGATGTTGTATACAATAGCAGAGTTTCTACTAGTAAATTCCTTTGTTTTGGAGATTTTATTACAATTGGTGCAGTGCCCACAAGGATAGCATCCAACAGGAATACTGCCAGTTAGAGTAATTTGTATTGGTTCGGGAAGACCTGTATCACGTGTATGTTTATAATGATTAAAGTGACTGCCCAGATTCCTGCCTTTCTTAAAAGAAAAAAGGCATCGATCAGGAACAATGTTAGACAAATCATTGTCATACAGTAGTAGATTCCAATGTCTGTTAACACTCTGAATTAAGCTGTCCGAGTTCCTACCATAAGTGGTTGTAAACCTGATAGGTTGGGGGGTAGGTTGCTTATCAGTTTTGTACGCTAATAAATCATCCCTGTTCATGTGATTGACTTCATTGATAGCATCAAAAACATGCCCCATTTTGTATCCCCTGGTCCTGAAGCGTCTGGTTAAATCCCTACTTTGTGCTTGGAAAGAAGTCTCATCAGAACAGATACGTTTCATCCTGATGAATTGGGATTTTGGGATGTTTTTAGAAATATGTGGGGGATGAAAGCTGGAGACATGAAGTATAGTGTTATATTCGGGATGTTTCCTATAAACAAGAGTCCCTAGTGTATGGTCTGGTAATCTGTTAATGGATACATCAAGGAAAGTTATATGGTTGTGATCATAATGCAAAGTAAATTCAAGGCCCCATTTGTTGTTATTGAGGTATGATAAAAAATCAAACAACCCTGCAAGCTCACCCTTCCATACAGCCCAGCAATCATCAAGGTAGCGTCTCCAAATGTCGAGTTGTTCCAGATAAATGTTATTATTGCTGTTGTATATAAGATCTTTCTCAACATAAGCCATAAAAAGGTCTGCATATATGGGTGCAAAAGAGGAACCCATGGCGGTACCCTTGGTCTGCCAGTAGCAAATGTCCTGATAGAAAAAGACATTGTTAGTCAAAACATAACATGCCATGTCCAACAAAAATTCATTGTAATCAGAAGAATACAATCCAGAATTATTAAGCCAATAAGACAGAGCTTCTAAGCCACCAGAATGAGGAATATTAGTGTATAGAGCACTTACATCAAAGGTACACATACGCCAATCAGGCTCAAGTTGTGTATCAGAGATGATTTGTAAAAAATTGGTAGTGTCTCTTAATCTGGAGCGGATGGAAAGAAGAAGGGGCTTCAGTTTGTTGGTCAAAAAAAGAGATAAAGGCTCTGTAATGTATCCCCTGCCTGATACAATTGGTCTACCCGGTGGGTGTCTGGGGTCCTTATGTACCTTTGGCAAAAAGTAGATGTATTGATTCAAAGAATCACGAACCAAAAGTTGGTGCATAGTATCATTATCAATAATGGAAGCATCCTTGGCATGGGACAGAAATTCTTCAATTTCATTTTGAAATCTGGGTGTAGGATTAATGGCCATTCTGGCATAATATTTTTCATCAGATAATTGTCTCATTGCTTCCTGATCATAATATTGCCAATCTAGGACCACAACAGCACCACCTTTGTCCGCTGAAATGATCACAATGTCATGATTATTTTGCAGATCAATGATTGACTTTTGTTCAGATATAGAGATATTATTAGGTTTGATACTGGATACCAACCTGGCATAGTGCAAATCTTTGAGAATGTTGTTCTGGAACTGTAGAACAACAGGGTGCATGGGTGGAGTGAATTGTGATTTGTGATAAATAAATTTATCTGAAAACCCAAAATCATTATTAGTACATCCAAAAAACATTCTTAGATTAAGCAATCTACAAAAAGAAACAACATCTTGTGCAAATGAGTCTTCAGCAACAAAAAAAACGGGAACAAATGTTAACCCTTTATTCAAAATGGTAACTTCAGATGGTGACAGAACATGGCTAGAAAGGTTTAAAACATTGTTGTTTGATGAAGAGTCTAATCCTTTATCGCTAGTTGTAGTAATCCTTGTATACCGCTTATTGCCTTTGTGTTTCCTCCCCCCTCTTTTATACTTGTTCCTAAAGGGAACGGGTCCATTATTGTCTCTTTATATGACGTAGCCTTTGAGCTATTATTGTCAATTTGCATTAAGCTTTTTTGTATTTAGTATTATGGATCTTCTCAGTTTGGTTTCGGGTCTATCCTCTGACAGGGAAGACCTAAGAGTTTTTGGATTGGGATCCAATACTAATGATACCAATATGGATGCACCTATTGGGTCTGAAACTATTTGTAATTTGACTTTTGACAAACTACATAAACACCTTAGGACACTAAGATCCACTGTTTGGCATGCAAAATTATTCAAAGCATATATTGCTAAAGACATTACCCCACGGGGGTTAAGAGTTAGGATTCAGCCCTTAGTGGCGGAAATCGATGAAGACCTATCACAGGAATGGGCTGGTATCCAACACCAAGCCAGTATGTCCTTTGTTAAGGCTCTAAACAAATTTTATGAGCGTGTCATTGATAAGGAAGTCAATACTGTTTTGGGTCTGGCTAATGAACTCAAACCTTTTGAAAATGAAAATTTTTTTGCTAAACAACTCAATAAGGTAGTTTCTGACTTAAATAATCTGGAGACACAACTAAAATCTAAGAAAATTCAAAAGTTCAACAGAGATCTGGCCGATTACAAGGGGAGCAATCCTTTTAGCTCTACTAAACATGTGAAATTCAATGTACAACAAAGTCGCCCCTCAAAGAGAAAAAGGCCTAAATCTATATTGAAGAACTTTATTTCTGACACAGGCTCTTCAACTGATGAGCCATTATCTGGTCTTGAGAATGAACTGCAGACCGCATCTGGGTCACCCTCACCCAAAAGGGCTTCACCAGGGGTCCCTTTAGGAACAAGTATAAAAGAGGGGGGAGGAAACACAAAGGCAATAAGCGGTATACAAGGATTACTACAACTAGCGATGAAGGATTAGACTCTTCATCAAACAACGTTTTAAACCTTTCTAGCCATGTTCTGTCACCATCTGAAGTTACCATTTTGAATAAAGGGTTAACATTTGTTCCTGGTCTTTTTGTTGAAGACTCATTTGCACAAGATGTTGTTTCTTTTTGTAGATTGCTTAATCTAAGAATGTTTTTTGGATGTACTAATAATGATTTTGGGTTTTCAGATAAATTTATTTATCACAAATCACAATTCACTCCACTCATGCACCCTGTTGTTCTACAGTTCCAGAACAACATTCTCAAAGATTTGCACTATGCCAGGTCGGTATCCAGTATCAAACCTAATAATATCTCTATATCTGAACAAAAGTCAATCATTGATCTGCAAAATAATCATGACATTGTGATCATTTCAGCGGACAAAGGTGGTGCTGTTGTGGTCCTAGATTGGCAATATTATGATCAGGAAGCAATGAGACAATTATCTGATGAAAAATATTATGCCAGAATGGCCATTAATCCTACACCCAGATTTCAAAATGAAATTGAAGAATTTCTGTCCCATGCCAAGGATGCTTCCATTATTGATAATGATACTATGCACCAACTTTTGGTTCATGATTCTTTGAATCAATACATCTACTTTTTGCCAAAGGTACATAAGGACCCCAGACACCCACCGGGTAGACCAATTGTATCAGGCAGGGGATACATTACAGAGCCTTTATCTCTTTTTTTGACCAACAAACTGGAGCCCCTTCTTCTTTCCATCTGCTCCAGATTAAGAGACACTACCAATTTTTTACAAATCATCTCTGATACACAACTTGAGCCTGATTGGCGTATGTGTACCTTTGATGTAAGTGCTCTATACACTAATATTCCTCATTCTGGTGGCTTAGAAGCTCTGTCTTATTGGCTTAATAATTCTGGATTGTATTCTTCTGATTACAATGAATTTTTGTTGGACATGGCATCTTATGTTTTGACTAACAATGTCTTTTTCTATCAGGACATTTGCTACTGGCAGACCAAGGGTACCGCCATGGGTTCCTCTTTTGCACCCATATATGCGGACCTTTTTATGGCTTATGTTGAGAAAGATCTTATATACAACAGCAATAACATTTATCTGGAACAACTTGACATTTGGAGACGCTACCTTAATGATTGCTGGGCTGTATGGAAGGGTGAGCTTGCAGGGTTGTTTGATTTTTTATCATACCTCAATAACAACAAATGGGGCCTTGAATTTACTTTGCATTATGATCACAACCATATAACTTTCCTTGATGTATCCATTAACAGATTACCAGACCATACACTAGGGACTCTTGTTTATAGGAAACATCCCGAATATAACACTATACTACATGCCTCCAGCTTTCATCCCCCACATATTTCTAAAAACATCCCAAAATCCCAATTCATCAGGATGAAACGTATCTGTTCTGATGAGACTTCTTTCCAAGCACAAAGTAGGGATTTAACCAGACGCTTCAGGACCAGGGGATACAAAATGGGGCATGTTTTTGATGCTATCAATAAAGTCAATCACATGAACAGGGATGATTTATTAGCGTATAAAACTGATCAGCAACCTACCCCCCAACCTATCAGGTTTACAACCACTTATGGTAGGAACTAGGACAGCTTAATTCAGAGTGTTAACAGACATTGGAATCTACTACTGTATGACAATGATTTGTCTAACATTGTTCCTGATCGATGCCTTTTTTCTTTTAAGAAAGGCAGGAATCTGGGCAGTCACTTTAATCATTATAAACATACACGTGATACAGGTCTTCCCGAACCAATACAAACTACTTTATCTGGCAGTATTCCTGTTGGATGCTATCCTTGTGGACACTGCACCAATTGTAATAAAATCTCCAAAACAAAGGAATTTACTAGTAGAAACTCTGCTATTGTATACAACATCAAATTTTTCGCAAATTGTAGCTCTGATTGGGTAGTCTATTTAGCCACATGCACATGTGGGGCATTCTATATAGGTCAAACTTCTAGACCATTAAGACTTAGAATCTCAGAGCACATTAGTAACATCAAAAAAGGCAGGATACATAATGCTCTATACAAACATCAGCAAACACACCCCACAGCCACTTTTCTTTTCACGATTATTGACATTATTCATGGTTAAAAAAGTCAATAAAACAGGTTGTCATTCTCTATTGAACTCTAAAGAGAAAAAATGGATTATTAAGTTGGGTGGTTTATTCCCACCAGGTTTAAATGACAAGCTGTAGGTTTTATCCAATCATCTTTGTTTGCAGTGTACTTAATGACAGCTTTGAATCTGCTAGCTTTACATTGAGGAAGGCTGTGTATAGTTAACCAGCCGAAACCGGTCTGTGCACCATTCTTTGCTGTTTTTCTGCAATATGGTATTTTACCAATAAAAGTTTAAGTTTTTGGGGTTATGTTCTGCTGGCTCCTCTCTTTTTTAATATTTATCACTGCCATCATTGGCATGTATGCATTTTAGTTTAAGCTGCTTGTTCCACAGACACTGAACTTTCACCCCCTTGGAAATAGCTTCCCAAACAAAGTCTGAGGCATCTGTGGTTACAGATAGAATAGGACCTGGTAGAAAGACTGGGAGATCTGGGTTGAGAGATAATGGTCCACCCACAAAAGTAACTCCATTTTGACAGCCCCCAGCACTGGGATCCGAAAACAAAATGGGTGTTGTTGCTGGATCCAAACATGTTTGAATTTTTTTAATTCAGAATCTGGCCAGAAGAATCATGAGAACTGTACAAGTCATCATGAGATCTCCCTGGCTGAAGTCAGAGCCTGGCTGAAGAAAATCAGAAAATGTTCCTAGTAAACATCTGCCTTGTTCTGAGTAAGAAAAGACCTCATGAGAAATCTCTCTCCAGAAGGCATTCAAGAAACACTATCCTGTTTGAAGGAATGAGATGTTTTTGTAGGTTAACCTGAAACCACACTGAGGAGGAGTTCCTAAACCCTAGCAAGAGATTCCAGACATTTAAAAAACAGCATGCAAATACAAGACAGCCGCCTAAATTAGGAAAAAAGTGAATACCTTACAACCTGTAATGAACTATTACTGATGCCAAACACATTGTAAACATCACTGGAGCTGTAGATAGCCCAAAGGGCAAGGCAGAGAACTGAAAATGTGAGTCAAACACTGAAAATATTTTTAAAGTGTTTGAGAATTGGGATGCGATAGGTATCTTTCAAATCTGCAGTTTCCATCAAACTGTGAGGTGAGATGAGAGGTAACAGAGACTGAAGGGAAAGCATTTTTAACTCTAGGTCTTTGCAGTGAAGATTAAGGTTTAGAAAAACATTTGAGACTGGTGTCAAAGCTCCTTCCTTCTTTCTTTGAGAGGTTCTTAAATATCATTTCACTGGTTTCTCTGGGGGAACTGGTTCTACAACTCCTAGAGACACCATTTCTCCAGGACTGGATGAAACCGGGAAGTTTGATTTCATAGATGAGAAGGAATGCCCTTAAAAGGAGGAAGGGACTCTCACTATCAACTGAAATCTTTTGGAATGATTCTCAAAACTCACATGTCTGAAGTTATCGGATACCATTGAGGTAAGTGAAGACCTAGATGTAGGAAAACACCTTAGAAAAGAAAAAGCGATCTTTCCCCAAAGAAATAGTTGCAGGTCTGATTGGTGATTTGAAAATAAAAATGTATGTGTCTTTGGAATTTTATATAACCTGTCAGATGTTTTATGGGCAGGGGGACTGACTGTCGGGCATATCGCAGGCAAAGAGTTAAACCACTCGAGGAAAATCTCCAAATGTCTTAAGACAGGAGAGTGTGGCCTATAGTGTAATATTAACCAAGATCCACACAACCAAAAGGACAGAAGAGCTGGATTTCTGCAAGTGTGGCACATGAACAACAGAGAGGTATGTGTAAAGACATAAGTAATGGGCACACAAATTCTTAGCTCGAATTTTACAAATCTGAGATAGTTAATCTGCACCAGGGCAGTGAGGTGCGAGTCTTTTTATTATATGAAAGCAAATGTAGATTTGTCCTCCTTGTGACAAACAGTAGAGGCCAATGAACAGCATTAGGATTACACAAAAGAATAAAATAATTATCTAAACAGTTTACCAAGTTGACTAGGATACTATGCTTTTATTAAACGGTGAGGTAAAGGTCAGAAGATCATTAGTTACCTCCTGTAATACAATCACTTTCACAGCAAAATAATCAGGGGCTACAAAGAAGCACTTCCTTATCTGCTTCTAGCAAAAGTTTGTAAGCATACAGTGATATTTTCTTAGCTAGACAGCTGTCATACTGGCATCGTACCAATTGCATGAAGACCAAGTGGCTACATATATTCACTTGATAGAACAATGCTTTAAGAGAAAAGCTGCTGCAATCAGAGTTCATCATTGCCCTGAGGTGGCAAAATTCCCTTTATGAAATACGATCCCAAAGAAAAGAAATAGGTTTACAAAATGCTTAGCTGTTATAGTTTTTGTGACAGTTTTCAATCCTTTGATATGGAACACACATTATACATAATAGTTCACTCTTTTGTACCATTGTCGAATTTTGAAATGCATCATAAAAGTAGAAATGGGTTTTTAATTTAGATCAGTTCAGCATTTGCAACTTGTAGAACAAAATATTACTTAAAAAAGCACCATCTATTCACAATATCACAGGATGTAAACTATTACTTACAGTTAGCAAGGCATTTCATAGCAGATAACACCCAGTGTGGAAGGTCTTCTGCAAGTGAAAAAAAACATAAATATCTTATTATTTTTATAAGACAAGCCTTTAAGATTCGATGCCATCATCTTTAAGTGAGAAATAACAAATATGTACTAACCATACCAGCTGATCTGGGAAAATACTTCAGTGGAGAAAAGTGGTGTTTTAATGCCAAACTCACCACAGTTAAGAACATTCTGCAGGCCCTGTACCTAAGGGTAGTCATACAGTGGATATAAAAGTTTACACACACTTGTTAAAGGACCACTACGGGAAAAAAATATATTTTTTTAACTTTTCCTTAAGTTTGGCTCATTGCAAACCTGTATGCACCAGACAGAAGTAGTTACTACTAATTTTATTCTTTTTGTAACCCTGACTGACCTCCTGGGGGCAGACATCCTGATGAGAGTTTGTTTTATTCTAAAGATGTAAGACCACTGTTTCTGAGATTACAGTGCCCATAGCTGGGCTTAGGTTCATAGGTTCATACTAGGCTATCTGCCCAAGGGCATTTATAAGCCTAGCCCATAGTTATGTGGCTTTCGCCACCCCTTTAGTTTGAATAAAAACTATGCCTATCATTTTTCTGTGCCTCTGTCAAGCAGTGACACTGAAGTAATCCCTGGGGTATATCTGCGATCTCCCATCCATTGGTCAAGATTCCTCTTGAACAAGGCCAGCGAGGTGCTCTGCCTCACATGTACCGATTTTGTTCCACAGCATAGGGAGTCTCTGGGTGATGAATCTGTCCTTCCAGCACGTTCTATTTATAACCGTGTCAAGGTTTAAGTCTCCCGCCCTTGTGGTTCTGAGGGATCTAGATTTCCTGAGGTGAAGCATATTCATCAAATCTGGGTTTGACATGGCCTTATATGTCAGGCACAGGTCACCTCTGAGCAAGCGGTATGAGACTGAATAAAGCTGGAGTTCTTTCAGTCGGGCAGCATAAGACATATTTTTGAGACCCTTTATCCTTTTGGTGAGGAACTTTTGGGGCCGTTCAAGCTGCATCAGGTGTCTGGTCAGATACATTCGAGCGGGCATTGTACTCAATCATAGCTCTAATGAGTGATGAGTACAGGGGACGATGACCTCCCTTGATCTAGATGTGAATCCCTTCATGATCAGGTGGGCGATATAGAAGGTTTTCCTAACTACTTTTGCAACATGAGTGTCAAACCAAAAACTACTGTCAACCTGGGTCCCCAGATCCCTGATGACTTTTCTGTGCTCAGTGGATTGTCACCTATATGGTAGCTAGGGGTAACCTTGTTTTTCCCGAAGGGTATGACTATGCATTTTTGGCGTTTAACTTCAGGCCATGGCTCTGGCACCAGTTATCCGCTTCTGTGAGGCCCTTCTGGAGGATATCTGTGTCAGATGTGTTTTCGACTATGGCCCAGTTTGCAGTCATCTGCAAACTTTGTCAGCCATAACCCTCCTGTGTTTGCTTGTACTTCAGAAAAGTAGATGCCGAACAAGAGTGGACCCAGGACTGAGCCCTGTGGGACACCACTTGTGACAGGCTTTGAGTCTGACATGGCTCCAGCAACTCTGACCCTGTGGGTTCTGTCGCTTAGCCAGTTTGCAACCCATCTTGTGATGTATGGGTTTACATTCAAGCTGATGAGTTTTTCGATGATACCTGAGTGGGGTATTGTGTCGAAGGCCTTTGCCAGGTCGAGGTAGGCTGTATGGACTGCCTTTCCCTCATCAATGGCCTTGGTGACTGTCTCGAAAAAGTCAACCAAGTTTAAGAGGCAGGATCTGCCTTTGACAAAGCCAAACTGGGTTGGATCCAAAGTCTGCAAGTTCCCTATGTCTTTATTTATGAGTTCCATTATGATCCTCTCCATGGCTTTGCAGATAAGGCTTGTCAAGCTAATGGGCGGTAATTTCCAGGGTCTGTGGAGGCACCGCCCTTATGAAGTGGGACCACAGTGCCGTGCGCCACTCCTTGGGTGCGTATCCTGAGGTGAGGCTAAGATTAAACAGCTGTCCTAACTGTGGGTTTAATTCCTCGTTGAGTTCATGAAGCACACAGCCGGGACACCATCCGGTCCCATGGATGCTGTGTTTTTGCCTTAGTGAGGGCAGTTCTCACCTGGGCGTTGGAGATGTTTGGGGGCTACAATCCTCTGGAATAGATATCTCTCCTTTTGGGGGGAGAAGTTTGCACTGAACCTGTCAGCCAGTATGTTAGCAATGTGTGTAGGTTCAGTAATTTTCACATCATTTTGAACTAATTCTGAGCATATCTGGGAGTTTCCTCCTAGGTTTTTAACATAGCTAAAGAAGGCCTTATGATTGTCTTTAGAGTCCTTGGCGATTTTTCTCTCAAAATTTGCCTTGGATGATTTTATGAGAGCTCTTAGTTTTTACTTATAATGATCAAAGGTGTCTTACCTTTCAAGGATTTTGCTCTATCTTGTAGTAGCTTCCTCCTTTTGTTGTAGAGCTTGTTTATGGCTGGGGTCCACCAGACTGGACGCTTGCCTTTGGTACAGAGAGTCTTAGTTTTGTTTGGGATTGCCTGATCCATGCAGTCCTGTAGGTGCTGGTAGAAGGCATTTGTAAGTGATTCAGCGGTTTGAGTAATGTTTACCACTGGCTCAGGGGCCTTAAAGGAGACCACACTAGTTTTTAGAAGTGTGAAATCGGCTTTTGAGAAGTTTTTCACTGTGGTCTTTTTGTTTCAGGTGGGGCGGGATGAGGACCTCCAGCGAGATTAGTTTATGATCTGATCTCACCAGTGAGGGGTATACTTCCGGTGTTGAACATTTTGATCCCATGTTCGTGATGATGAGATCAAGTATGTTTTCACCTCTTGTGGGGATGGTGACTAGTTGTTCCATGGCATTTGAGCTTATGAACTCCAGGAATCTTTGGGTTAGAGTGTTCGGGCTTGAGTAGTGTTCCCAGTCTATATTAGGGTAGTTGAAGTCACCTAGTATGATGGTGTTTGGAGATACATTTATCCCTCCAATGTTTTCAGGAAGGCCATGTGAGGTTCCTGAGTTTGAGAGGGTGGCCTGTAACATGCTACAAATTGCAGAGCAGTCTTGCCTATGGTTAATTGCACCTGGATGGTCTCCGATGCATCGTGCGTTGCCACCAACCTTGAGGTGTGGGTGTCCTTTATGAATATGGACACCCCCCGTCCTTTCTTGGTGTTGTCCGGATTTTGGGGCCGGGCATGATATGAGGTGAAACCTGTTAGTGCTGGGGTGCTCTCAGGAGCCTTGAACCAGGTTTCTGTCACAGCACAGACATCGATGTTCTCCATATTGAGAAGGGCCTCGAAAGTGCGTGCATCTTGAGATTGAGACTTCTGGCATTGAGCAGCATTACCCTTAGTTTTTTCCTTTTTGGTGTTCTAGGGTGGTAGGTTTAGAATTTGAGCCTTGCCTAAAAAGGCACTATGGGGTGGCAAGAGCCTTTGCCAATATCCGGAAGCCCAGGGGTGACAGGTGCAAGCCGTCCCTTGCGAGCAGCGTGGCTTGTCCAGCATGTCATCCCAGGCAGACAGACATTGGATCCCCTTTGAATGACACCAGAATTTAAGCCAATTATTAAAGCTGATCATCTTATCACTGTATTGTGGCATCATTCTAGGTGAAGGTAGGATACTGCTCAAGGTCAGGGTCATACCTGCCTGGGCTACATAATCAGAGAGCTCCTCGACGTCCCTTTTCATGTAGTCCAAGGAGGTACGTCTCAGGTCGTTGACACCAGCGTGGACAATGACTGAGTCGTACTTGTACCTGCTGTTGAGAGACCTGAGTGCTTGCGTTATGTGGCGGATTCTAGCGCCCGACAGGCAGCTTACTGTGACCTTCTCCTTACTCAGTCTGGTGGGCGGGACGTCAGTGTGTCTGACTATGGAATCACCAATGACAAGTGTGTCTGGCATTTTGCTTGGCCTTAAGGGCTGTGACTGTTTGACACTCTGACTGTGTGGTCTATGTGTTGCATGTGTTGGGTCGTGAGGTGGTAGTTGTTTGGGTGTCTGCTTTGGTGGCCTCTGCTGTTTTGGTAAATTTTTGACCAGAGCCTCCGAGTATGTCTTTGTGTGAGTATGTGTATGATTTGAAGTTGTGATGGTACCATGTGTGACTGGGTATGTATTGTGTGTGGTTGCCTTCTCCTCCTGTCTGGTCTTGCCAGTCCTATGTTGAGAGAGCTCAGCCTCCAGTTTGGCCGTATAGTTGCATCTCTCGCATGTATTTGTGTTTTGTGGGAGAAGGAGAGGATTGTCTGTGTACATGAGGCAATTGTAACATTGCCTCAATATTCCCAGGTTCACCAGTTGAGCTGGAGAGGACACTAGCAACTGATCCTCGACATACTAGAAGTAGTAGATAAAGAACTTTCAAAGGACTCCGGGGAAGTGGGTTTTGGGCTGGTGGGGTACTATCTATAATAAGAGTGCTTTATCAAGGTGCAAGTACTGTAGGAGTAAGTGCTAGGCTTTACAGATAGAGAATAGTCTACTTGGGAATCAAGTAGAGATGAACTTTTCAGTTATAGGATATGCTGGTTAGATCAGCAGTACAGTTTAGCGTGTTTTATAGCAGTGGGCTGAAGGGAGCTAGGAATTGGCCCAAAGCGACCAATGGACTACTAGTTTCTGGCTGAAACTTCACCAAATCGGACAAAAAGGCCGCTCAGTGCTTCCCACTCCCACTGGTAAGCAAAGAAACTTCCCTCCTTCCTAATAAGGCAATGGATCAGTAACAGGAACTAAAACAAAGCCCAGGGATCAGCAACTCTGAAGCTGGACTACTCTAGTTCAGTAAGGTGGGAAAACAAGAGATTTTTTGTTTTATTACAGAGATAAGGAAAAAAACAGACAGTAAATGCTATAAATGCTGTAAATCGGCTAGCGCACTCTAGTGTGTAGCCTACAGAAACAATTTACAACAATTAGTAACTTAAAGTGCAATAAACAGTGTAAAATGCAGAAATCACTTAAAGTAGCAGTAAAACAGGCGAAATGCAGTCGCTAGCTTAATAACAGTGGGAAAGCCACAAAAATACTTATATCTGGTAGAAAGTCACTCTTTTAGCTCTCTGCTGCTTGGATCACTCTGCAGGCCACCACGAGGATCTGTGCAGAGTTGGTACAAGCTGGAAAACACGTGTTTAGCGTGTTTTATAGCAGGGGGCTGAAAGGAGCTAGGAATTGGCCCAAAACGACCAATAGACTACTAGTTTCTGGCTGAAACTTCACCAATTCGGACAAAAAGGCTGCTCAGTGCTTCCCACTCCCACTGGTAAGCAAAGAAACTTCCCTCCTTCCTAATAAGGCAATGGATCAGTAACAGGAACTAAAAACAAAGCCCAGGGATCAGCAACTCTGAAACTGGACTACTCTAGTTCAGTAAGGTGGGAAAACAAGAGATTTTTTTTTACAGAGACAAGGAAAAAAACAGACAGTAAATGCTATAAATGCTTTTAAGTGGCTAGCACACTTGAGTGTGTTAGCCTACAGGTAAAATTAAGCAACAAATAACTTTTTAAGAGTGCAAAACAGTTAATCAACACAAAAACAGTTTAAATAGAATGCAGAGCTGTATAAACAGGCTAAGATGCAGTCGCTAAGCAGTAAATATTCAAAAAGCCAGAAAAAAATACTTAAATCAGTTATAGCAAATACAGTTATAACAAATGCTCTGAAATATACTGTATATTTCCAATATGTTTGAGAAGGACAGTCAGAACACAAGAAGGTTCAGGAAGAAGAAAAAAAGTTTTGTTTTACTTTTTGAAAAGGTAAAAAGGAGGAACAGAAGGCCTTATCAAATGTTCTCTCTGTATTAAGAAGAATGAGCTAATGACACTAGACTGGGAGGCAACTGCAAAGCCACCAAGTATAAGAGCAAGAAAATAGCCTAAGACAACAAGCTATGAAAGCAACAAGCTATGAAAGTTTTTAAACAGAAAAAGATTTCTGAAGATTCTGAATAGACAAAGTGCTTTATATATATTAAATTATAAAAACAGTAATCTGTTAAAATAATCAAAAAATACTTATATTTTGTAGCTCAGTTGCGGTCAAACAACTTCTCCAGCCTGCACCAAAGACCAGAACAACAACTTTTTTTACAAGAACACAAAAGAACCAGCCCCACTAGCCAAGAGATAATTACACAGAGTAAATGTTTCAGTTTATACAATAGCCTAAGACAACAAGCTATGAAAGTTTTTAAACAGAAAAAGATTTCTGAAGATTCTGAATAGACAAAGTGCTTTATATATATTAAATTATAAAAACAGTAATCTGTTAAAATAATCAAAAATACTTATATTTTGTAGCTCAGTTGGTCAAACAACTTCTCCAGCCTGCACCAAAGACCAGAACAACAACTTTTTTTACAAGAACACAAAAGAACCAGCCCCCACTAGCCAAGAGATAATTACACAGAGTAAATGTTTCAGTTTATACAATAGCCTAAGACAACAAGCTATGAAAGTTTTAAACAGAAAAGATTTCTGAAGATTCTGAATAGACAAAGTGCTTTATATATATTAAATTATAAAAACAGTAATCTGTTAAAATAATCAAAAATACTTATATTTTGTAGCTCAGTTGCGGTCAAACAACTTCTCCAGCCTGCACCAAAGACCAGAACAACAACTTTTTTACAAGAACACAAAAGAACCAGCCCCCACTAGCCAAGAGATAATTACACAGAGTAAATGTTTCAGTTTATACAATAGCCTAAGACAACAAGCTATGAAAGTTTTTAAACAGAAAAAGATTTCTGAAGATTCTGAATAGACAAAGTGCTTTATATATATTAAATTATAAAAACAGTAATCTGTTAAAATAATCAAAAATACTTATATTTTGTAGCTCAGTTGCGGTCAAACAACTTCTCCAGCCTGCACCAAAGACCAGAACAACAACTTTTTTTTACAAGAACACAAAAGAACCAGCCCCACTAGCCAAGAGATAATTACACAGAGTAAATGTTTCAGTTTATACAATAGCCTAAGACAACAAGCTATGAAAGTTTTAAACAGAAAAAGATTTCTGAAGATTCTGAATAGACAAAGTGCTTTATATATATTAAATTATAAAAACAGTAATCTGTTAAAATAATCAAAAAATACTTATATTTTGTAGCTCAGTTGCGGTCAAACAACTTCTCCAGCCTGCACCAAAGACCAGAACAACAACTTTTTTTTTACAAGAACACAAAAGAACCAGCCCCACTAGCCAAGAGATAATTACACAGAGTAAATGTTTCAGTTTATACAATAGCCTAAGACAACAAGCTATGAAAGTTTTTAAACAGAAAAAGATTTCTGAAGATTCTGAATAGACAAAGTGCTTTATATATATTAAATTATAAAAAAGTAATCTGTTAAAATAATCAAAAAATACTTATATTTTGTAGCTCAGTTCTTGGTCAAACAACTTCTCCAGCCTGCACCAAAGACCAGAACAACAACTTTTTTTTACAAGAACACAAAAGAACCAGCCCCCACTAGCCAAGAGATAATTACACAGAGTAAATGTTTCAGTTTATACAATAGCCTAAGACAACAAGCTATGAAAGTTTTTAAACAGAAAAAGATTTCTGAAGATTCTGAATAGACAAAGTGCTTTATATATATTAAATTATAAAAACAGTAATCTGTTAAAATAATCAAAAATACTTATATTTTGTAGCTCAGTTCTTGGTCAAACAACTTCTCCAGCCTGCACCAAAGACCAGAACAACAACTTTTTTTTACAAGAACACAAAAGAACCAGCCCCACTAGCCAAGAGATAATTACACAGAGTAAATGTTTCAGTTTATACAATAGCCTAAGACAACAAGCTATGAAAGTTTTAAACAGAAAAAGATTTCTGAAGATTCTGAATAGACAAAGTGCTTTATATATATTAAATTATAAAAACAGTAATCTGTTAAAATAATCAAAAATACTTATATTTTGTAGCTCAGTTGCGGTCAAACAACTTCTCCAGCCTGCACCAAAGACCAGAACAACAACTTTTTTTTACAAGAACACAAAAGAACCAGCCCCCACTAGCCAAGAGATAATTACACAGAGTAAATGTTTCAGTTTATACAATAGCCTAAGACAACAAGCTATGAAAGTTTTAAACAGAAAAAGATTTCTGAAGATTCTGAATAGACAAAGTGCTTTATATATATTAAATTATAAAACAGTAATCTGTTAAAATAATCAAAAATACTTATATTTTGTAGCTCAGTTCGGTCAAACAACTTCTCCAGCCTGCACCAAAGACCAGAACAACAACTTTTTTTTTACAAGGACACAAAAAGACCAGTCCCCCCTAGCCAAGAGATAATTACACAGAGTAAATGTTTCAGTTTATACAATAGCCTAAGACAACAAGCTATGAAAGTTTTTAAACAGAAAAAGATTTCTGAAGATTCTCAATAGACAAAGTGCTTTATATATATTAAATTATAAAACAGTAATCTGTTAAAATAATCAAAAATACTTATATTTTGTAGCTCAGTTGGTCAAACAACTTCTCCAGCCTGCACCAAAGACCAGAACAACAACTTTTTTTACAAGAACACAAAAGAACCAGCCCCACTAGCCAAGGGATAGTTACACAGAGTAAATGTTTCAGTTTATACAATAGCCTAAGACAACAAGCTATGAAAGTGTTTAAACAGAAAAAGATTTCTGAAGATTCTGAATAGACAAAGTGCTTTATATATATTAAATTATAAAACAGTAATCTGTTAAAATAATCAAAAATACTTATATTTTGTAGCTCAGTTGGTCAAACAACTTCTCCAGCCTGCACCAAAGACCAGAACAACAACTTTTTTTTTACAAGAACACAAAAGAACCAGCCCCCACTAGCCAAGAGATAATTACACAGAGTAAATGTTTCAGTTTATACAATAGCCTAAGACAACAAGCTATGAAAGTTTTAAACAGAAAAGATTTCTGAAGATTCTGAATAGACAAAGTGCTTTATATATATTAAATTATAAAAACAGTAATCTGTTAAAATAATCAAAAATACTTATATTTTGTAGCTCAGTTAGGTCAAACAACTTCTCCAGCCTGCACCAAAGACCAGAACAACAACTTTTTTTTTACAAGAACACAAAAGAACCAGCCCCCACTAGCCAAGAGATAATTACACAGAGTAAATGTTTCAGTTTATACAATAGCCTAAGACAACAAGCTATGAAAGTTTTTAAACAGAAAAAGATTTCTGAAGATTCTGAATAGACAAAGTGCTTTATATATATTAAATTATAAAAACAGTAATCTGTTAAAATAATCAAAAATACTTATATTTTGTAGCTCAGTTGCGGTCAAACAACTTCTCCAGCCTGCACCAAAGACCAGAACAACAACTTTTTTTTACAAGAACACAAAAGAACCAGCCCCACTAGCCAAGAGATAATTACACAGAGTAAATGTTTCAGTTTATACAATAGCCTAAGACAACAAGCTATGAAAGTTTTAAACAGAAAAAGATTTCTGAAGATTCTGAATAGACAAAGTGCTTTATATATATTAAATTATAAAAACAGTAATCTGTTAAAATAATCAAAAATACTTATATTTTGTAGCTCAGTTATGGTCAAACAACTTCTCCAGCCTGCACCAAAGACCAGAACAACAACTTTTTTTTTACAAGAACACAAAAGAACCAGCCCCCACTAGCCAAGAGATAATTACACAGAGTAAATGTTTCAGTTTATACAATAGCCTAAGACAACAAGCTATGAAAGTTTTTAAACAGAAAAAGATTTCTGAAGATTCTGAATAGACAAAGTGCTTTATATATATTAAATTATAAAAACAGTAATCTGTTAAAATAATCAAAAAATACTTATATTTTGTAGCTCAGTTGCGGTCAAACAACTTCTCCAGCCTGCACCAAAGGGCTGTCATATTAGACTTCCATTCACTTAGAATGGAAAGAGCAGCTAAGTTTGCCAGGCATCTGTAAAAGTATCATTACTGTCACACAGTGCCTTTTACAAATGTGTTTCCTTACGTTGTCTTACACATTCTGTGAAAAAATCTTCCCGAACTGCCAGCTCATTGCTGAAATAATAGTTTATTTAGACATTTAACTTTGATCTGTTTCAGTTCATTCTCAAGTTACTCCTCCCATATTCCCACCCTCAGTTAGAAGAGTTTCACATTTCCTGCCCTGCAAGGTTCAGCTAATTTGAATGACAATACACATCAGAGTTGCTTGCAGTCAGCCAGGTGTGCCTTTGAAACTGTTCCCTCATCTCTCTCCTTACTGCTATCATAGGTTCATACTAGGCTATCTGCCCTAGGGCATTTATAAGCCTAGCCAGAGTGTGTTTGGCTTTCGCCACCCATTTTAAAATAATTTTGCTATGCCCTTTTTCGAGGTTAGTATACTGTGCATCTGTCTAACAGTGACACAGAAGTGATACCCGGGGTAAACCTATGAGTCAATGAGGGACTCTGCCTAATCTGGACTGGGATTTTATTCCAGAGTGAAGGGAGCCTCGGGGTTATGAATCTGTCCCTCCAGCATGTCCTATTTATTTCAGTGCTGAGGTTCAAGTCTCTCGAGCACGTAGCTCGATGGGATTTGGATTTTCTGAGGTGCAGCATGTCCATTAATTCTGGGTTGGACATGGCTTTATATGTCAGGCACAGTTCACCTCTGAGCAGGCGGTATACCACTGAGTAGAGCTGGAGTTTCTTTAACCGGGCAGCATATGGCATCTGTTTGAGCCCTTTGATCCTCTTGGTGAGGTACTTTTGGGGTCTTTCCAGTTGCTGCAGGTGTCTGGTAAGGTACATCCCAAAAGGGGCATTGTACTCAATTATGGGCCTGATGAGGGATGAGTAAAGAGGCATGATGATCTTCCCTGATCTAGATGTGAATCCCTTCATGATTAGGTGGGCTATATAAAATGTTTTTCTAACCACTTTGGCCACGTGGTTGTCAAATGAGAGATTGCTATCAACTTGGATCTAGCTCTTTCACAGTAAGTCATGGTAGAAATATGCTTTTAGCAATCCCTAATGTAAAAGTTTTTAAGTATTCGTCTGAACATGCCCGTAACATACACAGATAATCTGCGCCACTGACAGATTTAGCTATGGCTGCAAATTCATACTCTAACCAAAATGAATACTCACATTTGCTTTTCACAGAATTGCAGTCCTCTGCATTTTTACCCATAAGGCATGCCACTGATGTGTCCTTCTATTTGCAGTTACTACTATTGTTGTGTGCACATATGCATTGCTGGTATGATGTTTTTGAAACAACTTGGTATATTCTTTACTTCATGCTATACACTGCCTACGCTCACTGTTCCATACAGTGTGCATACTATTCTTACTTCCTCTCAAAATTGTTTTCTTTTGCAGGTTGTCACAACGTGCTTTTCTACTCATCAGTATACAGAAATGAACACTTTTCTCCAGGAAGCTATATAAACCAGACTACCTCTAACAGTATGGTTTACACAACAGTCATTTTTTCTGTAATTGTGACTTATCATATGAATTTAGTTCTTACAGCAGGAATCAAGCATGACAGACCCTTTTATCCCAGGAAGGTCAACAGAGCAAATGAGATGTTAAAAGTGTAAACACCAACCAATATCTAAAACAGGGCTGGGTAAATTTGGCTTCATTAAAAAAAGGGTGCAAAGGGCAAACTTTGGGTTTTAAATAGCTGAGCTGAAAAAGTACAGGCAAGCCAGCAAATGTACAAACAGCACATGGCAACAACACTATATAAACACAAAGTTATAAGAGACTCTTTAAAGTTTGATAAGACACCTTTCAGCTATCTTACCATCTACAAATGTATAACCTGTGAAGCCAAATGAATAACAATGTCTCTGGCTTTCAGTACAGGAAGGGGCAAGCTGAGCTAACAGGTACCATGCTGAGGAGATGAATTCATTATGCAGACATCAGGACTCCTCAGTGAGTATCTTCAATTGACTGTTGAGCAGAATAAGATGAAGGAGGTATGATGCATATGTGGGAGAACCCTAAGTCACAGACAACAGCTTAGCATATTCACAGGAATCTTAACAATTGCATCAGATGAGGTATGAGCAGAGTCATTTAGGAAACAGGTTTTTAAACCAAAAGAAGAAATCAATGTCAGTAATTACCTAGTTCTTCTGTCACCAAACAGTTACATTTATGCATACACAGCTCACCAGAACGTAGCTCAAATGGACAGCCATATTTCTGCAATTACTATTCTACTATGCCATCTGACTTTACAAGTTTCCTTGCAGGAATTCCAGACTGTTCATGAAAATCACATAAAGTAATGCACATCAACAAATGGATGTCAGGCATTATGGTTGACACCGACTATTGTTCAGACCACACTGTGGCAGGTTCACACAACTATGAAATATACTAAAGTGCAGTCATCAGACCACATAGCAGTATCACTGTGGCTTCCAGGTACAGTTTATAACACAATCTCAAATGTCAGGTATGCACACTTTATGAGAAATTCTTCTTCCCAACAATGACTACATAGACATGCAAGCCTTTTCCGGAATATGTTAGATGAAGTGAAGCCACTGCTGAGTATTTGTGCATACTTGCCACCTGTAAAGCATTACTAAAATTGCGTGAAGCACCACTGGAAACCCCTTTCTTCTGCACTATCACTGTATGTCCATCAAATCATGTCTAACAACCTGGCATCAGTGTCTCTAATCACTGATGACAACTGGGCAAGAACAGTTAGGAAGAAAAGATATGACCCTTGATAATGTGTATAGTTCTCACTGACTGCACATTTAGAACATCTTCTACTCCCACTTTATATTTTCAAGAAATTTCTTCCTTTTAAGGCATCACCATGCACCCTTTTTTGGTGAAAACAAAATACGTGTTAAAACTGAATTTTAACTGCTTACTCCTGTTAACGTTTATCCACTACCAAAAACAAAGATTATGGTAAAGTTTTAATGCACTCCATAAAGCATCCATGTGCCCTCTATTGGCTGTGTGACTTCCATAAAACTCAGCAGCCTTACATCAATAAGCTAATGGCCATCCGGTCTGTAGTTCCCTATTCTGGGTTATCTTTGGCAGCTGTGTTGAGCTACAGCTGGATGCATAACCAATGAACCTGCAAAAAATGACCTGTCAGTTGCTTCTCAGTGTAGGTTCACTGACAGGACGCAGTTTTGAAATGGATGACATGATGCTATGGAGGAGGATGGACATATAGAAGTTATGTTCTTACCATAACGTTCCATGTTAGTTGTCTTCTTCTCGCCTTCTTTCTTGCTGGATGGGTTCAGAGCCGACCTCGGCTCCGACTCGGCCACTCTAAAAGCTCGAGAGTTGGTTCCACCGGCTCGAGGCTGCCCCTATATCCCACAATGCTAGGCGTGAATTACCTCAGATCTCGTTTGTGAGCTAGGCCCAGCTAATAATACAACCAGGAAAAACTGGAAAGAGTCCACCTCTATAAACAAAGGGAAGAGAAAGGGTGACCTAAGCCTGATCTAGGAAATATGCACAGCAGAGCATATACCTACTGCAAAGAGGTGGTAGAAAGAGAGGTCACAATCAAACTCCTCTAGGTCTGTCCAGGCCAGGGGGAAGGAGGGTGGGGCCTTAAGAAAGAAGCGAGAAGAAGACAACTAACATGGAGCGTTATGGTAAGAACATAACTTCTATATGTTAAGTTGTCTATCTCTTCATTCTTGCTGGATGGGACCGCGTCCCTAGCACCTTGTCCCGGGTGGCCTAACGGAACAGACTCTTGAGAACAGTGGAACCAAAGTTAGCTCTATGCCTAGAGGCTAAATCCAACTTATAATGAGAAATGAAAGTGTGAGGAGTAGCCCAAGTAGCCGCTGCACAAATGGTGTCAATAGGCAGTCTGTCTTGGAAGGCTATAGAAGTAGCCAAAGCTCTGGTGGAATGGGCTTTAGGTTTGTTAGGCAGCTTTTGGTGTCTAATCTCATAAACAAGGGAAATCAGAGATGTTAGCCATCTAGATAATGATACCTTTGAAACTGAAAGTCCCTTTCTGCCTTCTGCATAAGAGACAAACAGCTGGTCAGATTTTCTGAATTGTTTGGTTCTCTCCAAATAGTACCTTAACTGATGATGAACATCTAGCCAATGCAATTTTTGTTCAGACCTATTAGAATATTCTGGAAAAACACAGGAGGTCAATGCTTTGATTTAGGTTAGGCCGAGGCTATCTTAGGTAAAAGGACGGGTTGGTTCTTAAAGATACCCTGTCCTTATGGAACAACAGATAAGGAGGTCGACAGCTGAGTGCATGAAGTTCTGAAACTCTTCTAGCTGAAGTAATAGCTACCAGAAAGAGAGTCTTCCATGATAGCAATTTTAAAGAACAGGAGGCTGCAGGTTCGAAGGGGAAGAATCAAAGAACTAAGAACTAAATTTAGGTCCCAAGGAGGAGGAGGATTTCTTATAGGAGGTCTGAGTAGAAAAACTCCTTTCAAAAAGGCTTTGCAAAGTTTGTGGGACATTATGGCAGACTCTGAAATGCCCACATGAAAGTTAGAAATAGCTGCCAATTGAACTTTAAGAGTAGAAGGAGATGAACCTGCATGGAAGAGTTCAGCTAGAAAATCAAGGACCATTTGGATGGAAGCAGTGAAAGGATCTATGTCCTTCCTTGAGCCCAATAGGCTAAAGCGTTTCCACTTACTCAAATAAATCTTTCAGTGGAAGATTTATGGGAAGCTATCAAAATATCTCGAACAGAGTGAGATATTTGAGGAAGCCTGGCTAAGGTTGGAATTGGAGGAACCAAGCAGTGAGGTTCAGAGAGGAAGGGAGCGATGAAACTGACCCGACTGATGGATCAAAGATCTGGAACTAGGTCCAGATGCCAAGGTCGCTCAACAGAAAATGATGTAGAAAGGGGAACCAAACCTGTCGAGGCCAGTAAGGAGCAATGAGGATCAACGAGGCCTTCTGAGCGATAGCTTTCTGTATCACTTGAGAGATTAGTGGGAAGGGAGGAAATGCATACAGAAGTCCCCGGGGTCAAACTTGGACTAGAGCGTCTCTGCTGGGCTGGTCTGGTAAAGGGAATAGGGTGAAATAATCTCTGCACTTGCTGTTTTGGGGAGTAGCAAAAAGGTCGCAGCAAGGCTGACCCCACTTGAGAAAAATTTCTCTCACAACAGAGTCTTTCAGAGACCACTCGTGAGGCATGAGGATAGCTCTGCTCAACTTGTCCGCGATTTGATTGGACTTCCCGGGGATGTGCGTTGCTATCAGAAATCGCTGAGAAGAAATCGCCCATTGCCACAGTCTGAGTGCTTCTCGACACAGGGGGTAGGACCTGGTTCCGCCTTGTTTGTTGATATACCACACTACAGACATATTGTCCGCCTGGATTGCTATCGTTCCCAAGGGAAGAGAGTCTTGAAGGGCTTGCAACGCTAGAAGCACTGCTCTCATCTCTAGAACATTTATGTGCAAGTGGCATTCGTCTGGTTGCCATGTGCCCTGGACAGTTCTGCCCTGATAATGCCCCCCCCACCTGATCAGGGAGGCTTCCGTTGTCAGAGTAGCAACCGGAGGGGAAGGAACAAAGTGTCTTCCCAATAAGAGCTGAGGGGAAGACATCCACCACAGAAGATGATTTCTGCATGTTTGCGTAATCATAATGGTGTGGGACATCGGAAGTTGCTGGTATGACCATTGCGTGAAGAGCATCCATTGAAGGATTCTCATGTGGAATCTGGCTAATGGAAGCAGATGTATGGCAGCCATAATCCCCAACACTTTCAGAACTAACCTGGCTTTGATTCTGTTGCTGCTGAAGAGGAGCGAGACCAGTTTGTGTATGTCTGTTATTCTCTGATCTGTTAGTCTACATGAACATGGTGACTGTGTCTAGATTTGCGCCTATGAAGGTAATAGTACGACAAGGCGACAAAACAGACTTTTCGCAATTTATTGAAATGCCTAAATTTTGACAAATGCGAAAGGTGTAGTCCCTGGCCATTAGAAGAAGATTCTTGGTGGGAGCTGTGAGGAGCCAGTCGTCCAAATATGGAAACACCTGGAATCCTTGACGTCTCAGGTGAGAAGCTACCACTGCCATGCATTTGGTAAACACCGGGGCAGTGGTGAGACCAAAGGGCAGGGCCCTGAATTGAAAATGACTGGTTCCCAGCCTGAAGCGGAGGAATCTTCTGGAGCGTCTGTTCATTTCTATGTGATAGTACACATCCTGAAGGTCTATAGAGCACATCCAGTTTCCCTTTCCCAATAGGGGAAGGATGGACTGCAGCGTGACCATCCGAAATCTTGTTTTCTTGACTGACTTGTTCAAGATACTGAGATCAAAATTGGTCTCCAGTCCCTGTTTTCTTTGGAACTAAAGAACCTGGAGTAGATTCGGATCCTTGCTGGTCTGCTGGAACTGGCTGAATTGCTCTTTTGCAAGCAGCTTTGAAATTTCCAAAGCTGCAAGATCCCTTTGCCGGGTGGAACATCTGGAAGGATTTTTGATTGGTTTGGAATGCGACGAAGGGAATGGAATAGCCTTCGGAAATGATGGACTGTACCCACTTGTCTTGAGTCAGGGATAGCCAGGCTTCTGGGTACAGTGACAATCTTCCCCCGACTGCCTCCGAAGGTGGACAGTCGGGCAACACCTCAGGGATGCTGAAAGGGCTTATCGGAAAAGGTTTCTCGATTGCCCTGGTTCTGCGGACCCCCTCTGCCTCTGGGGCGACGTCTACCATTATTGTTCCCTCCTCTGCCTCGGGATGGGAACCGACTCTGTGCCTCAGGCAAATTCCCTTGTGATTGTTTGCGGAACCACATTTTTCCACTTTTCTGGCCTTTGGGTAAGGTCTAGAAGGAGTAGAAAAACGGACTCCGACGGCAGAGAGTTATGCCATCCGTCTCGCACCTAGTCAAGGTTTCTATCACTTGAGGACCAAAGAGAGATGATCCATCAAACGGGGAATTAGTGAAAGACATTTTAAAGGGGTCCGCAAAATTGCATAGACACATCCAGGCATGCCGGCGTAAGGCAACACCTGTCCCTGCGGCTCTACTCGCTCCATCAGCCGCATATGAAAGGAGGCGCATGGAAGAATTAGCTATCGAATTCAGGGTAGTCAGCTGGGTGTTCATTTTGTCCTGAAAATCTGCAGCTGAAGGATCCTTCAACATCTCACTCGCTTCCTTGATCAAGTCTCTCTGGAGACGGGTGAAATGGAGACGGGTGAAATGGCATAGGTAGTTCAGCGAACGCATTGCAAAGGTCGCTGACGAAAACATCCGCTTCCCATACCTGTCCATAGACCTAGATTCTTTGTTAGGGGGATGAACAGGCACTGAAGGATCAGCTAGTTCCTTCTTGGTGGCAGCAGCTACCACCATAGCATCCACAGAAACACCTTTGGTTAGAAATTGTTTGTCAGTTGGTGCTGTTATAAATTTAGAAGGTCTCCTGGGGTAGGGTCCACTGAGTCAGGAGCCGTCCAGGCTTCTTTGCCACCACCTGCATGAGGGGATCAAAGGGGGCACCCAGGAGGTGGAAGGGCTAGAGCCAAACGCCTCAAGATACACAGATTCATCCTCCCGAAGGGTTAAGGGCTGGCCAATTTCCGATCTGTTTCAGGATCTCTAGAATGTCCGCCAAAGGAGACATCTTCAGAAGGGGAACAGGGGAACCCTCGGAATCCTCTAAATCTGTGACAGAGGTGACAGACTCAGGTGAGCCTATGTGCTACCCCTTACACTTTCGCTTCCTAGGGGGCACCCCTGCCAATTTAGGGAGGCCTCGAAGAAGATGAGATCTCCACAGGGGATTCTTGAGGAGCTGGCTCTCTGCGGTCTGGGATGAGGGAGTGAGTCGACATAACCAGAGGCACCGAAGAGGGCGGACGGAGCCGACTGTGGAGTCGAACAAGGTTCCAACACACTCCGCATGACCTCGAGCACCCTGTCTGGCAGAGCCAGAGGTCCCCGCTCCGAGAAGCTGAGAACCTCCCTCTGCACCGACAGAGATGGCTCCAAGGCCGATGTCGGAGCCGAACTCACCAGCCAAGCACCGAGAGGAGAGGGGTCGGACAAGGGTCGATGCCACTCACCCCTCAGAGCCGAGGGAAGTCCGGCTGAGATTCTTCAAAGAAGAAATCGGAGCCGGCGACTGAGCGAAGACAAATGTATCGGCTCCGGCGCTACCACAGTCTCGGTTCGAGGCGTCCCTCAAAGGAGTCTGAGGAGGAATATTTATAGGAATAAGTTGAGGCATCGACTGATGAGTCGGGCTCTGAAGCATTTGGGCCAGTGCCTCAGACTTTAAAAGTCGATTCACTACCCTCTGGAGGTCATGATCCGAGAGCCTCGATGACCTGGAGGAGTGAGATCTGTGGCTCCGTTCAGACAGCAAGGGAGACGCTGGAGCCGAATGAACGGAGCCAAGGGATGGTGACCTCGACCTCTTTCTAGATGTCGGCTCCGATGGTCTGATCGGAGCCGACCCAGGAATCTCTAATGCCTCGGCTCCGGCCGGAGCCGAGGGCAACACAGACACTGTAGTCAAGACTCATCGGCTCCAGCCGAGCCGATGTAGCAGCAGGCCTTAGGCCTCGACTCAGAAGCTGGAGCCGAGGTCTTGGAAGCCTTGGAAGGTTTTCCAGAGGTAGCAGATAGGGAACCTTCAGGCTTAAGCAAACCCCTTAATATGAGTTTGTTTTTTCTTTCCTGCAGGACTCTAGGGCTGAAGCCATGGCATACAGCACAAGAGTCCTGCAGGTGTAAAGGTCCCAGGCAGTACACACAAGAAGTGTGACCGTCTGTCAGAGACATTTTCTGACAGCACGAGTCACACTTCTTGAAGCCTGAGACCTTAGAATCATGGACATTTTCAAGGAACCGAAGTGTAACCACACACAATAACACACACACAGATTACACTGTCAGAAAAATCTAAGTAAGATTACTTTAAAACAAAACTTCTGAAAAGTAAGTTAAGTTAAGGATATAAAACTCCTATCAAAAACACATACACACACTGAGGGAAGGAAGGGCCGAAGGCCTAAGGAAAGAACTTATTAGTTCTTGAAAAAAGGGGCTGGATAAGATGGTAGAAGGGATAAATATCCACTACACTAAAGGTAACAAAAGGGGATAAACTAAGCTAGAGTAAGTTTAAAGGTTATTAGACTAATCTAATTTAAACTAACCTGGAGCCGGTAGAAAACACCTCGATCGCTGTAGCGGCAAACGAGATCTGAGGTAATTCACGCCTAGCATTGTGGGATATAGGGTCAGCCTCGAGCCGGTGGAACCAACTCTCGAGCTTTTAGAGTGGCCGAGTCGGAGCCGAGGTCGGCTCCGAACCCATCCAGCAAGAATGAAGGCGAGATAGACAACTTAACATCCACTGTTTCCAGAGGACAAGATGGAAGGGCAGTGCAGCCAAGGCACTTGGCTTGGGATCCACAGTTCATAGGCTGGTAACTAGGCTTTCGGCCCTAGGGCCTATACAAGCCTAGCCATAACAATTCCCTACTTCTGTGTATGAGAATAGGCTAGAAATGCTCTGTGAATTGTGGTAAGAGAAAGGGTTCAGAAGGCAGTGAGGGATACTGTTTGACTAAGTGACAGACTCATGTCAATCACACTCCAGTGCAATGATAGTGCAGTACTCAATCTCATCCTATGCCCCACTACTGAGTTGCGACAGTGAGCCAAAGAGTGCAGTACTCAATCTCATCCTATGCCCCACTACTGAGTTGTGACAGTGAGTCAAAGAGTGCAGTAGTCATAATCTCATCCTATGCCCCACTGCAGAATTTTGACAGTGAGCCAAAGAGTGCAGCGAGACATTAGTTAGCAGTACCTACTACATAAAGCTGGGCTTCATGAATCTGTTTAGATAATGGGTGACTTCAATGCACATATCGTGGCACAGACAGAAAAGGAAATCATGACTGCCTGGCTCCACATAGGTGGGGCAACAGGAATAATGGAGAGGCCATTCTAGACCTCTGTCTTGCAAATGGCTTGATAGTAGCCACAACATGCTTCATTAAGAAAGACAGTCACAAGTTCACGTACATGGTTGGCCTATACCAAATTAGGTAAAGTTCCCCTAGTGAGGAAAGGGTACTGAGATATGAAAATAGATTGTATAGTCTTCCTCAGTGAAACAGGTGGCCTGCAGCATAAACCACTGGTTTCCACAATCATCTGCAAGCAGTGGACAAAGAGGGTGCTAAGGTCAACAGAGACCATGGTGAAGATCAGGAAGTTGACTGGAGATAAATTATGACAGTTCAAGTATTCAGTCATGCTTCTACCTCCCTAAGGAATGGTTGAAATAGGTCTACGGCAGCACCTTAAACCAGCATGTGTCAGGACTACTGAACAGAGTTGTGGCTTGTCCATGCACGTCTATAAGGTACATAAGGAAAGCATGTGGTGTAATGCAGCAGTCAAGGATCTTCACGAAAGAAATACAGAGTACAGAAAGAGTGGGACATTGGATTAACCACGCAGGCTAGGAAGGAATGGAGGTTGACTAACAAGGAAGGTAAAAGAGCAGTTGCATTAGCACAGAAAAGGGCATTGGAGGCACTCAACCAGCTACTGCAAAGAGACTCTGTAGTTGTCACAAAGACACTAAAGCAAATTGCAAGGCCACTACACCCAGATAAAGAAAAATGACAGACACACTTCATAAGGGATGGCAAAAACAACATACTCATCATTCCGCAGGACATCAAAGGCAGACTGAGGGAGTACTTACAGCAGCTTAACAATCACATTAACCCCACAGATGCTGTATTTCACCAGGAACAGGCTATGATAGTCAAACAGGATACCACCCTGGAAGAAGTCAGACTTTCACTAAGGGAAATAAAGTCAAGGTAAGCAGCAGGCTCTGTACAGGTCACAGTGGACATCTTACAGATGCTGGCTGAGGTAGGGGAGAACTGACATCTGAAGCTACTTGTAGCAGCGTGGACGGAAAGGCGTACCCCCAGGTGAGTGTCGAAGAATCATACTTGTGCCAGTTAACAAGAACAAATGGGACATCCACAACTGTGATCCATACAGAGGCATCATACTGCTGTCACCTTACATGACAGTTGTGGAGAGGGTGATTCATAAATGGATATGCAGGGTAGTACAATGTAATAAGGGTGATGAGCAGTTCATATTCAGATCAGGATGAAGCCCAACTGAGCCGATGTTTGCAGTGAGACAGTTGCTAAGAAGCTAGAGATGAGGAAAGAGTCCTAATTCTCATTCCTATGCTTTGGTAATGCAGATAAGATCCTAAGAACGCTGCCTTGGGCAGAACTGTGGTGGTTCAAAGTCCTAGAATCATTCTTAGAATTAGTGCTGCCTAAGTAGAAGGACCAATGACTCAAGTGCAAACAATTTCCGTCTCACATCCAGGGAAACTGATGCACCCATAACTGGATCTGTTTTTCTATGCAATTCCGAGTAAGTTATAGAACATCCCAAATTGCCAGTCACTAATACCAAGTAGCAATTTTTCTAGTGGG